>NC_092707.1:201356772-201522783 GCF_047496885.1 Scyliorhinus torazame
AGGCCAGTCTCATTCTGGTGAGTTCACAGACAAAGGATTTCAGACCGCATGGCAAAGCAAGGAAGAGGTGTGTCCACCAAAGGAGGAGAAAAGGATGCTGGGTAATAGGGGCCAGAGGAAGGGATTGGAAGTGAGCCAATCAGAATATATCAACAGGTCAGGAGGGATATAGGATGACCTATGGGAATCGTGTATGTGAAACTTGATGCCATTTGAATGTATCAGTACAGACTCCTTTGTTCTACAGCCTCACTTGATTCCAGAAGTGTACGAAGCAGGATGTTCTTTGTGCTACTGAGAATTGAGGAAAGCTTGCAAGCTAAATAAAATAACTAATGCTGTACCTGCAAATCCATCTCGACTTTTATTGAGGCCAGACTGACGGGTAAAGAAACTTGGGATTTGACAATTGGTGCCGAAAACCCGGGATTTCTCAAGACGGTTCTGACCAACTGCGAAATCAGAATTAGACTGATTATGAACAGGAGGATGGGGAAAAAGGGCCCACAATGTACAGCTGGAAAATGACCGCGCATTGATTTTTCCCCTCTTCTTATCGTCTGATTAGTCTGGTCACTCGCGGTTGGTGCGGAAAGATCATCTCGACGAAATCAAAGGTCAGTCTGGGGATTAGAAATTTAATTGATGGGATTTCATATTGTTGATTCGGCTTGGGTTAGGTTTTGGGTTGATGGGACATCTAAAAGGATGATTCAATTCCAAGTATAAGTGTTTTTATGGCTGATGGGACTTCAGTAGTGAAGGTTCAGTCCAGCATAAGTGTTTTCAAATCTGAAGATGATTCAATTCCATGTGTGAGTGTTTTAAATCTATAGTTGATTAAGCTAAAAATTGAACCCTTGGACTGTAGTGGCGAAAAACGCATGTCTGAGGACTAGTTGAGATTATGGGGAATACCTTGGATAGCACAAATAATCCAGGCATGCCACTGCAAATATTATGCGATATGTATCCGGATAAAGCAAAGGATTTCAGGAAAATGTCAGCAATGTTAAGAAGTAAAATGGGGGATGAATGGCCACTAGGGGGCACCAAAGACCTAGAGATTATTAAGAAAATCCAGGGACACATCTGGAAAAAGAGTCAAAGTATGAAAGCAAAAGAATTAATTGGATTATGGAGGCAATATTGTCAAGAGGAAAGAGATAAGATCATGTTATCAAGTTGGCAGGACAATGCCCTTAAAATGGGAATTCCAATTAGTGAACAGGGTAACCAAAAAACATTACAGGTCTTGAAAAAGGAATGTGCATTCAAAAAACGCGCAAGTAGAGACAGGAAAGGCTCGGGTCAAACAAAAGATGAGCTACGTAGTTCAATGGCTGGCCTTGAATTGACAGAAAATGATAAATTCAATAATTTAGAAATGTCACTAAAAGTTCCGACTGCACCTGTAGCATTGTCTGCACTAATTCCAGAACCACCAGAGTATAATAATTTATATCCAGTCACTGCTCCCCAGATTCCAATCATGCCAGTAACTCAAGCCCTTTTGGGTGATAATGTGGGTCCTGATTTACCATCTTCACGATCAGTAGAGAAAGAGGAGCTCTGTTCCGCAAGCCCAGTTAGCTCTAGGTCCAGATCTCGGACAGCGAGAGAAGGGCTTGATCCTAACCAGAAACAATTAAGCATACCACCTAAATCCCTCCAAACCAAGGAGAAACCGCAAATTTCGAGAACAAAGGGAGCTGCAACAGATGATTTTGAAGAGAAAGAACTCCCTCTAGTGACAGGGAGAGACATCGAAGTCAAGGAAGAACCAGAGGAAATAGCTAGAGTGCCCCCTGGTGAGATTCGGAGACAGTTGCCGATTAGGAAGATACCAAACCCGGACGCGGTGACTGCAGGGGCCCAACCCACGATAGACGTTTACTTCCCATGGACACCCAGTGAGATGATGGCTATTATGGCTACAATCCCAGATAGAAAAAAATCTCCTGCTGCTTTCGTGGATTCCTTGAGAACTACCATCTCAATTTATCAGGCTGATTCTAGGGACCTCTGGGCCCTAGTCCAGCAGGTTTTAACCCCAGCAGAGTACCGCAATTATCTTAATCACTTGAATTATGCTAGCCACGCCGCACTTCAGCAAGCCCATGCGTTAGACGACGATAGAAGGACACAGATCCTGAATGCGTTGAATAGCACATTTCAAAAGCCCATAAATCTTTCTGTTATCTTCGACCTAAAACCTAAGAAGATTGAAGAGCCAGAGGAATTTCTGGAGCGTTTTAATGAAATCTACCGTGGGCAGTCAGGCGACTTGCCATATCAAAATGGTCAGAATTCCCCTCAATATTGTGCTATGTTAATGCATTGCCTACCACCTTCTGTGGCTACTGCTGTGAAATGTAATAACATGAATTGGACAGAGAACGACCCTTCCCAGATGGCAAGGGCAGTCAGATTTTATTGGAAGGAGGGTGTAGGCCAGGAAGGAGGCTCAGTTACAAAGGTTAAGACTGAGTATGTAATGAAAAAGGATGATCTGCGACCCCAACAAGCGGCAGAAATGGTAGTTTACCAGCAGGAGCCCCAATATTGTGACTTTGGGTGGGTGGATCAGCGAGGGGGAGGATACCAAACCCACCCAAAGGGGCCCTCAGCTCCTTTTTATGGCCCACCGTATGCATCAACAGCTTTACAACCGCCGCCCCCTCTGAGGGGCCATTGGTCTACTGGGAGAAGAGGACGGGGCAGATATAGAGGGAGCAATGCATGTTTTAATTGCGGCCGTGCAGATCACTGGCAACAGGAATGCCCCTTTTTTTTAATTAAATATTTTATTGAAAATTTTTGGTCAACCAACACAGTACATTGTGCATCCTTTACACAATATTATAACAACACAAATAACAATGACCTATTTTATAAACAAAAAATGAATAAATAATAAATAACAAAAATGAAAACTAGCCCTAATTGGCAACTGCCTTGTCACAAGTAACACTCTCCAAAAATATAATTTAACAGTCCAATATATAATTATCTGTAGCAACGACCTATACATACTATACAGTATATATTAACAACCCTGAGAGTCCTTCTGGTTCCTCCTCCAGCCCCCCCCCCCCTCCCCCCCCCCCCCCCCTCCCCCCCCCCCCCCCCCCGATCCTGGGCTGCTGCTGCTGCCTTCTTTTTCCCATTCCGTCTATCTTTACGCAAGGTATTCGACGAACGGTTGCCACCGCCTGGCGAACCCTTGAGCCGACCCCCTTAGGATGAACTTAATCCGCTCTAGCTTTATAAACCCCGCCATGTCATTTATCCAGGTCTCCACCCCCGGGGGCTTGGCTTCTTTCCACATTAGCAATATCCTGCGCCGGGCTACTAGGGACGCAAAGGCCAAAACATCGGCCTCTCTCGCCTCCTGCACTCCCGGCTCTTGTGCAACCCCAAATATAGCCAACCCCCAGCTTGGTTCGACCCGGACTCCTACTACTTTTGAAAGCACCTTTGTCACCCCCATCCAAAACCCCCGTAGTGCCGGGCATGACCAAAACATATGGGTATGATTCGCTGGGCTTCTCGAGCACCTCGCACACCTATCCTCCACCCCAAAAAATTTACTGAGCCGTGCTCCAGTCATATGTGCCCTGTGTAATACCTTAAACTGAATCAGGCTTAGCCTGGCACACGAGGACGACGAGTTTACCCTGCTTAGGGCATCTGCCCACAGCCCCTCCTCGATCTCCTCCCCCAGCTCTTCTTCCCAATTCCCTTTTAGTTCATCTACCAAAGTCTCCCCTTCGTCCCTCATTTCCCTATATATATCTGACACCTTACCATCCCCCACCCATGTCTTTGAGATCACTCTGTCCTGCACCTCTTGTGTCGGGAGCTGCGGGAATTCCCTCACCTGTTGCCTCGCAAAAGCCCTCAGTTGCATATACCTGAATGCATTCCCTTGGGGCAACCCATATTTCTCGGTCAGCGCTCCCAGACTCGCAAACTTCCCATCCACAAACAGATCTTTCAGTTGCGTTATTCCTGCTCTTTGCCACATTCCATATCCCCCATCCATTCCCCCCGGGGCAAACCTATGGTTGTTTCTTATCGGGGACCCCCCCAAGGCTCCAGTCTTTCCCCTATGCCGTCTCCACTGTCCCCAAATCTTCAGTGTAGCCACCACCACCGGGCTTGTGGTGTAGTTCCTCGGTGAGAACGGCAATGGGGCTGTCACCATAGCCTGTAGGCTAGTCCCCCTACAGGACGCCCTCTCTAATCTCTTCCACGCCGCTCCCTCCTCCTCTCCCATCCACTTACTCACCATTGAAATATTAGCGGCCCAATAATACTCACTTAGGCTCGGTAGTGCCAGCCCCCCCCTATCCCTGCTACGCTGTAAGAATCCCTTCCTCACTCTCGGGGTCTTCCCGGCCCACACAAAACACATGATGCTCTTTTCAATCCTTTTTAAAAAAGCCTTCGTGATCACCACCGGGAGGCACTGAAACACAAAGAGGAATCTCGGGAGGACCACCATCTTAACCGCCTGCACCCTCCCTGCCATTGACAGGGATACCATATCCCATCTCTTGAAATCTTCCTCCATCTGTTCCACCAACCGCGTTAAATTTAACCTGTGCAATGTGCCCCAATTCTTAGCTATCTGGATCCCCAGGTAACGAAAGTCCCTTGTTACCTTCCTCAACGGTAGGTCCTCTATTTCTCTACTCTGCTCCCCTGGATGCACCACAAACAACTCACTTTTCCCCATGTTCAATTTATACCCTGAAAAATCCCCAAACTCCCCAAGTATCCGCATTATTTCTGGCATCCCCTCCGCCGGGTCCGCCACGTATAGTAGCAAATCGTCCGCATACAAAGATACCCGGTGTTCTTCTCCTCCCCTAAGTACTCCCCTCCACTTCTTGGAACCCCTCAACGCTATCGCCAGGGGCTCAATCGCCAATGCAAACAATAATGGGGACAGAGGGCATCCCTGCCTTGTCCCTCTATGGAGCCGAAAATATGCAGATCCCCGTCCATTCGTGACCACGCTCGCCACTGGGGCCCTATACAACAGCTGCACCCATCTAACATACCCCTCTCCAAAACCAAATCTCCTCAACACCTCCCACAAATAATCCCATTCCACTCTATCAAATGCTTTCTCGGCATCCATCGCCACTACTATCTCCGTTTCTCCCTCTGGTGGGGCCATCATCATTACCCCTAACAACCTCCGTATATTCGTGTTCAGCTGTCTCCCCTTCACAAACCCAGTTTGGTCCTCGTGGACCACCCCCGGGACACATTCCTCTATTCTCATTGCCATTACCTTGGCCAGGACCTTGGCATCTACATTTAGGAGGGAAATAGGTCTATAGGACCCGCATTGTAGCGGGTCCTTTTCCTTCTTTAAGAGAAGCGATATCGTTGCTTCAGACATAGTCGGGGGCAGTTGTCCCCTTTCCTTTGCCTCATTAAAGGTCCTCGTCAGTACCGAGGGCGAGCAAGTCCACATATTTGCTATAGAATTCGACTGGGAATCCATCCGGTCCCGGGGCCTTTCCCGTCTGCATGCTCCTAATTCCTTTCACCACTTCTTCTACCTCGATCTGTGCTCCCAGTCCCACCCTTTCCTGCTCTTCCACCTTGGGAAATTCCAGCCGATCCAAGAAGCCCATCATTCTCTCCCTCCCCTCCGGGGGTTGAGCTTCATATAATTTTTTATAAAATGTCTTGAACACTCCATTCACTCTCTCCGCTCCCCGCTCCATCTCTCCTTCCTCATCCCTCACTCCCCCTATTTCCCTCGCTGCTCCCCTTTTCCTCAATTGGTGTGCCAGCAACCTGCTCGCCTTCTCCCCATATTCGTACTGTACACCCTGTGCCTTCCTCCATTGTGCCTCTGCAGTGCCTGTCGTCAGCAAGTCAAATTCCACATGCAGCCTTTGCCTTTCCCTGTACAGTCCCTCCTCCGGTGCTTCCGCATATTGTCTGTCCACCCTCAAAAGTTCTTGCAGCAACCGCTCCCGTTCCTTACTCTCCTGCTTCCCTTTATGTGCCCTTATTGATATCAGCTCCCCTCTAACCACCGCCTTCAACGCCTCCCAGACCACTCCCACCTGGACCTCCCCATTATCATTGAGTTCCAAGTACTTTTCAATGCACCCCCTCACCCTTAGACACACCCCCTCATCCGCCATTAGTCCCATGTCCATTCTCCAGGGTGGGCGCCCTCCTGTTTCCTCCCCTATCTCCAAGTCCACCCAGTGTGGAGCGTGATCCGAAATGGCTATAGCCGTATACTCCGTTCCCCTCACCTTCGGGATCAATGCCCTACCCAGCACAAAAAAGTCTATTCGCGAGTAGACTTTATGGACATAGGAGAAAAACGAGATCTCCTTACTCCTAGGTCTACTAAATCTCCACGGGTCTACACCTCCCATCTGCTCCATAAAATCTTTAAGCACCTTGGCTGCTGCCGGCCTCCTTCCAGTCCTGGACTTCGACCTATCCAGCCCTGGTTCCAACACCGTATTAAAATCTCCCCCCATTATCAGCTTTCCCGTCTCTAGGTCCGGAATGCGTCCTGGCATCCGCCTCATAAAATTGGCATCATCCCAGTTCGGGGCATATACGTTTACCAAAACCACCGTCTCCCCCTGTAGTTTGCCACTCACCATCACGTATCTGCCCCCGTTATCCGCCACTATAGTCTTTGCCTCGAACATTACCCGCTTCCCCACTAATATAGCCACCCCCCTGTTTTTCGCATCTAGCCCCGAATGGAACACCTGCCCCACCCATCCTTTGCGCAGCCTAACCTGGTCTATCAGTTTCAGGTGCGTTTCCTGTAACATAACCACATCTGCCTTAAGTTTCTTAAGGTGTGCGAGTACCCGTGCCCTCTTTATCGGCCCGTTCAGACCTCTCACGTTCCACGTGATCAGCCGAGTTGGGGGGCTTCCTACCCCCCCCCCCCTTGTCGATTAGCCATCACCTTTTTCCAGCTCCTCACCCAGTTCCCACGCAGCTGTATCTCCCCCAGGCGGTGCCCCCCCGCCCATCCTCTCCCATACCCGCTCCCCCCTCTCCCCAGCAGCAGCAACCCAGTAATTCCCCCCTCCCAACCCCCCCGCTAGATCCCCCGCTAGCGTAATTACTCCCCCCATGTTGCTCCCAGAAGTCAGCAAACTCTGGCTGACCTCGGCTTCCCCCCGTGACCTCGGCTCGCACCGTGCGACGCCCCCTCCTTCCTGCTTCTCTATTCCCGCCATAATTATCATAGCGCGGGAACCAAGCCCGCGCTTCTCCCTTGGCCCCGCCCCCAATGGCCAACGCCCCATCTCCTCTACCTCCCCACCTCCCCCCATCACCACCTGTGGGAGAGAGAAAAGTTACCACATCGCAGGATTAGTACATAAAACCCCTCTTTGCCCCCCACATTCGCCCCACCACTTTGTTCGAACGTTCTTTTTAATAACCCACTCATTCCAGTTTTTCTTCCACAATAAAAGTCCACGCTTCATCCGCCGTCTCAAAGTAGTGGTGCCTCCCTCGATATGTGACCCACAGTCTTGCCGGTTGCAGCATTCCGAATTTTATCTTCTTTTTATGAAGCACCGCCTTGGCCCGATTAAAGCTCGCCCTCCTTCTCGCCACCTCCGCACTCCAGTCTTGATAAACGCGGATCACCGCGTTCTCCCATTTACTGCTCCGAGTTTTCTTCGCCCATCTAAGGACCATTTCTCTATCCTTAAAATGGAGGAATCTCACCACTATGGCTCTGGGAATTTCTCCTGCTCTCGGTCCTCGCGCCATCACTCGGTATGCTCCCTCCACCTCCAACGGTCCTGCCGGGGCCTCCGCTCCCATTAACGAGTGCAGCATCGTGCTCACATATGCCCCGACGTCCGCTCCCTCCACACCTTCAGGAAGACCAAGAATCCTCAGGTTGTTCCTCCTTGCGTTGTTTTCCAGTGCCTCCAACCTTTCCACACATCGTTTCTGATGTGCCTCCTGCGTCTCCGTCTTCACCACCAGGCCCTGTATATCGTCCTCATTCTCGGCTGCCTTCACCTTCACGACCCGAAGCTCCCGCTCCTGGGTCTTTTGTTCCTCCTTTAGCCCTTCGATCGCCTGTAGTATCGGGGCCAACAGCTCTTTCTTCATTTCCTTTTTTATCTCTTCCACACAGCATTTCAAGAACTCTTGTTGTTCAGGGCCCCATGTTAAACTGCCACCTTCCGACGCCATCTTGGTTTTTGCTTGCCTTCCTTGCCGCTGTTCTAAAGGATCCACTGCAATCCGGCCACTTTCTCCTCCTTTTTTCATCCGTATCCAGGGGGGATTCCCTTCTGGTTTACCGCACAGTGTTTTCAGCCGTCAAAATTGCCGTTGGGGCTCCAATCAAGAGCCCAAAAGTCCGTTTCACAGGGAGCTGCCGAAACGTGCGACTCAGCTGGTCATCGCCGCACCCGGAAGTCCGCCATAAAATATTTTGAGGTCCCTGAAACAATTAACACTCGACTGCAGCATCACTGGGGACATGATGTTTTGGAATATGTCAATCCACAGATCTGGGCGGAATACCCATCACAAGTGGGAAAGACAAATGTTACACCTATTAAGGTAACGATTAAGGATCATGTAAAGCTACCTTCCATTCGGCAAAACCCCCTGAAATCCCAAGCTGCTCCGTCGATAGACAAATTACTTCAAGAGCTGTTGCAACAGGGTATTTTGGTTCCTTGCCAATCAGAATGTAACACCCCCATACTTGCTGTGCCTAAACCAGCCAAACCAGACCAGTACCGATTAGTACAGGATTTACGTTCAATCAATGCCATTGTACAGCCGTTACATGCCCTCGTCCCTAACCCTGCCCACATACTGGCTCAAATTCCAGCTCAAGCCCGGGTCTTCGCCATAATTGACCTTCAGCACACCTTCTTTGCCCTCCCACTTGCAACTGAAAGCCAATATTTGTTTGCCTTCACTTACAATGGACAGCAGTATACCTGGACCCGACTGCCACAGGGGTTCGTCAACTCACCTACACTCTTCTCCAGATGTCTGCAGACCCAACTCCAGGCCTTGACATTGGAGCATGGTTCCACTCTAGTGCAGTATGTAGATGACATATTGGTGGCAAGTCCTGACGAGCCCAGTAATAGGGATGATGTGATCCAATTATTGAACCACCTATCCTCGTTGGGTTATGTTGTCTCACAAGCAAAGGTCTTGGTGGCCCAGAGAAAGGTTAAGTTCTTAGGAGTTTTACTTACAGCCACAGAAAGAAGTCTCAAACCCAGTAGGATTGAACCAATATGCCAATTCCCCGCCCCTACAATAGCCAAGGAGGTTCGTCATTGGCTGGGTATGGTGAATTATTGTCGGCAGTGGATACCAAACATCGCTGTCTATACAAAGCTGCTGACGCCTTACACTAGTGAAGGGGGGAACTTTACTCTCACCACCGAGGCACTCGAGGCCTTCTGTTGCCTGAAGCAGGCCTTGCTACAAGCACCGGCCCTCGGGAGGCCCTTGTACGACCGACCATTCCAGATATACTGTACTGTTCTGGAAGGATGTTCAACAGCGGTACTCACCCAGCAACATGGGGACAAGCACCGGCCCGTAGCATATTACTCTTCCAAACTCGACCCAGTGGCGTTGGGCCACCCTGTTAGCACCCAGATCTTGGCAGCGATATACAATAGTTTGCAGGCTGCTGCCAATATCACTCTCCAACAGGATATTACGGTGTATAGCTCCCACTCGGTAATCGCACTATTGGGGCAACTGCAGACTCAGCATCTTACTGCAGCTCGTCAGAATAGGTATGAGATATACCTTTTGAACAATCCACGTCTGACATTTAAATATTGTACCACTATCAATCCAGCCTGTTTTCTTAGCGGTCCCCCTGTCCATGAGGACACACCTGGTCACGGCTGTTTAGCCTTGATTCAGGAAACTACCACAATAAGGGTCGATCTGAGTGATATTCCGTTAGAACAACCTGACATGATTATGTATGTTGATGGCAGTGCATTAGTAAGCCCCACTGGCCGGAGATTGTCCGATTATGCAATTGTAGAACAAGATGGTCTGATTCTAGAAGCGGCAGCTTTCCAGACCCCTTATTCAGCTCAACAAGCCAAACTTTTTGCCCTCACCCGTGCATGTATACTTGGGGTAGATCGTCGGGTAAATATTTACACTGACTCCCGATATGCTTTCGGGGTAGTTCATGACTTCGGACAACTCTGGAAGAATAGGGGATTCCTTACCTCGGCAGGCACGGAAATATCCCACCGGGGTTTAGTTAATGACCTACTGCAGGCCCTTCTTATGCCCACGCAGATTTCCGTTATTAAATGCGCTGCCCACACAAATGGTAAGACCCCAGTTGACGTTGGTAATGAACGAGCAGATTGTGCAGCGCGGACAGCCGCGCAAATTGAGCAAGTGATGGTGCCTAAAATGTGAAGTCAGACTAAACGATCTACTATAAATATGTCTGCTTCTGACAAGTCAATGCCAACCATCCAAGACGTCATAAGGTTACAGGAGGACGCTCCTGAGAGTGATAAACAAATGTGGAAACGGTTAGGTTGTACATATGATTCTGTTTCCTCTTTATGGACCACGCCAGCACATCAGACTTGTATGTCTGATGTACTGGCTTTATGGGTCATCGAATGTGTACACTTTGCAACTCATTGTGGGGCTCGGGGGACTAGTGATTTGTTGCTGGACACTTGGTGGCACCCTAAAATGCAGGGGTTGGCCCAAAGTATCAGTAATCGGTGTTTGATTTGTCAGCAATATAACACCGGAAAAGGTATCCCTTGTGGGAAGGGGCAAACCCCGTTGCCCAGTGGTCCCTTTGAGACGCTCCAAATGGATTACATTGAGTTGGAAAGGTGTCAATGTTATAAATATGTTTTGGTCATTGTGGGTGTGTTCAGCAGATGGGTTGAGGCGTATCCGACTATCGATAATAAAGCTGCTACTGTGGTTAAAGTCTTGATGCGGGAAATCATTCCCCGGTACGGTATACCAGCTCAGTTAAGTTCTGATAATGGGCCTCATTTTATTGGACAAATTAACAAGGAGTTTTGCTCCCAGTTGGGCATACGCCAGCAGTTACACTGTGCTTACAGACCGCAGGCGGCCGGGTTGGTTGAGAGACACAATCAGACCCTCAAAATTAAATTGGCTAAATTAAGAGCAGACACGGGACTGACATGGCTTAAGTTGCTCCCCATTGCCCTCTTCCAGCTGCGGGTTACACCTGCGGGACCAGCCCGGCTCTCTCCTGCCGAGATTCTTTATGGCAGGCCTCTTAGAACTCCCTGGAGCCTGCAGGTTCCCAGACTGGTTCAGTTTCACCATATGACTGAAGAGATGACCACCTATGTTCTAGCCCTCACGCAGGTGCTCAAGGAGCTCCATGGCCAGGTCCGCGCGGCTCACCAGCCATCGCCCCCAGTACCTAGCTCACTTTCAGTCCAGCCCGGCAGTTATGTCATGGTCAAAAATTGGACTAGGAAGGGGTCGGAGCCGCGATGGGACGGGCCCTTCCAAGTTCTCCTTACCACCCCCACAGCAGTTAAAGTGGAGGGGCGAAGTGCTTGGGTCCACCTTCATCACTGTAAATTGAGTCCATCTCCACTACTGTAAAAGGTCGGATACTAACCTGCCTCCCTTCTCCAGTACTATTTTCCAGGTGTGGAGCATGATGGATTGGCTACGCACCGTCTGTGTGATATTTGGCCTCACTTCGCTTAGACTGTTATTGGCGACGGACATGGAAAAGGGGAATATTAACTACATTTGTAACCCCAACTAATCTACAAGGATACTTAACCTATGCAAAGGTGATGTTCTTCGCTGCCCCCATATACGAGGACATGGTATCGACTCATGGAAGGTCGTCAAAGTTAAGGAGAATGCAGGACTCATGAAGCAATTGCACCGGTCCCGGCGATGGGAAGGGAACATTATATGGACATTGCCTTGTTTTTGGAGTACATGTAAATTCGATTTTGGATGTGTTAAGAGTGGTGCAATAAAGGTAACATCAGGCCGTCAGGAGAGCGTAGGAAGAGGCTATGAGAAAGAGAGAGGGACTAGAGAGAGAACGGGGCGTGTGAGAAGGGAAGTACAGCTAGAACGTAGGTTACCGGGAGATACACTTAAGTTAGTTAAAGGCCAAACTGAGGAAAACCTGGGTAGTATGAATCTCTTCTACCAGATTTACCATTGCTTGTATGGCCACGGACGGGTTGTCTGCTACCCGAACCCCGCAGCGGTGTCTAGGTTATTTTCTGTTTCACCGCTTTGGGGCACTCCCCAAACGGTGGTTCATTGTCAGCATTCCGAGCCACCGCCCGAGCAAGTCACTCTTCCTTACGATCCGGGTTCAGCACCACCGGCTATTTGCCCTCCCCTTCCTCGAGATAATTCCCATTCACAGTATGATAGGCTGCAACGGTGGAGGGCGTATATACCTAGCCACTTCACTCCCAATAGGGATTCCCGGTCGTACGAGAATTGTTTCAGCAGTGAAGGATACGGCTGTTTGCTGATAGAGGTGGAAATGAATATAACATGTCTGTTCCCCACCTGTACGGACAGGAGGTGCCATATCACCCAGGCATCTGGCCAATACGTTTGTTACAAAACCACTTGCGTTCCATTGAACGCCGGCCTCCAGCTCCTTTGTGGCTTGGCGAATGTCTCTCATATCACTGTTGGGACTAGGGCTTTCCGCATTGCTCGGCGGCCCGAATGGGCGTTTCGAAGCTGGATAAACTGGGCTACTGGGGGATCCTTACGCAACCGATATACTGATTGTGATGCTGGCCTGCACACGGAGCAAGGATACTACTTTTTATTTAATGGCACAGCGACCAATGTTTTGTCACCCCCATTTCCCCGCCAAATTGCTATTGCGACTCTAGTCCCTACCACAGTCCCCTGCCCTTCGGCGTGGAAGCTGCATAATCAGTTAGCACACCGGGCAGTCTCGGCTGAATTTTGCGAGAACTGGAAAAAACCTCAGGTTCTCGCACCCAACCGGGGCCACTCAGCCGGGTGGGGGATTCTGAGCGTCTTGACACTGGGAGGTGTGGGGGGTTCCTTAGCGGTTAGCGATAGGAATTATTTTATTTGTGGCCTTACCATCTTGGGAAATGAAACCTTGGGAGCCCTCGGGGCAATAACCAAGGAATTGTCTCAGCTACGGTTGTTTGCAATGCAGAACCGGTATGCCCTTGACTATCTTCTGGCCCGTGAGGGTGGGGTATGTGCCATAGTGCAGGGCAAGTGTACCATGGGAGTTCAGGACTTGACCGCTAACATCACTAAATTTATGGATCACATACGGGATCACCTGGACGGAATGCAGGATCCTGGCTCTTGGGGTAACTGGGGATTTGGAGGTTGGAAGGACTGGTTGATAAATATGGCCATGTATTTAGTGGTGGCTATCGGCTGCATCTTTGTGGGCCTAGCCATCCTTAAATGTGTGATGGGTAGAATGCGGGGTGCACTGGAACAAATCAACGCCCCTAAAAGAAACTTGGGATTTGACACCCCCTCTTCCTAAGTTGTTGGGCCAGCAATCGGCTCGCCTTTTCCCCATATTCGTATTGTATTCCCTGTGCCTTCCTCCACTGCCTCTCCGCCTTACCCGTGGTCAGCAGGTCAAACTCCGTCTGTAGTCTCCGTCTTTCCCTGTACAGCCCTTCATCCGGGGCCTCCGCATATTGCCTATCCACCCTCAGAATTTCCCCAATCAGTCTCTCCCTTTCTTTACCCTCTTGTTTCCCCCTGTGGGCTCTTATGGAAATCAGCTCCCCCCTAACCACCGCCTTCAGCGCCTCCCATACTACTCCCACCTGGACCGCTCCATCATCATTGACCTCTAGGTATCTTTCAATACATCCCCTCACCCTTCCACATACCACCTCGTCCGCCAACAGTCCCATGTCTAATCTCCAAAGTGGGCGCTGCTCCTTCTCCTCTCCTAGATCCAGATCCACCCAATGTGGGGCATGATCTGAAACGGCTATAGCCGAGTATTCCGTTCCTACCACTTTCGGGATCAGCGCCCTTCCTAGGACAAAAAAGTCTATCCGGGAGTATACTTTATGGACGTGGGAGAAGAAGGAAAACTCTTTACTCCTCGGTCTAGCAAATCTCCAGGGATCTACTCCTCCCATCTGCTCCATAAACCCCTTAAGCACCTTGGCCGCTGCCGGCCTCCTCCCGGTCCTAGATCTGGACCGGTCCAGCCCTGGGTCCAGCACCGTGTTGACGTCCCCCCCCATTACCAAATTTCCCATCTCTAGGTCCGGGATGCGCCCAACATACGCTTCATAAAACCCGCGTCATCCCAGTTCGGGGCATATACGTTCACCAGCACCACCGCCTCACCTTGCAATCTGCCACTCACCATCACGTACCTGCCCCCACTGTCCACCACTATGGTCTTAGCCTCAAACGATACTCTTTTCCCCACCAGTATTGCCACCCCTCTATTTTTCGTATCTAAGCCTGAGTGGAATATCTGTCCCACCCATCCTTTCCTTAATCTGACCTGATCCGCCAATTTCAGGTGCGTCTCCTGAAGCATAACCACATCCGCTTTCAGTCTCTTTAGGTGCGCAAATACCCTTGCCCTCTTAATCGGCCCATTCAGCCCTCTCACGTTCCACGTGATCAACCGGGTTGGGGGGCCCTTTACCCCCCCCCATCGTCGACTAGCCATCCCCTTTTTTTAACCAGCTCCTCACCCGGGTCCCACGCACCCGTTTGTCCCCCAGACGGCGCCCTCCCGTCCTAACCATCCCATCCCGTATTAGCTCCCCCTTACCCTCAACAGCAGCAACCCAGTTAATCCACCCCCCCCCCCCCCCCCCCCCCCACCGCTAGATTCCCTTCTAGCTTGATTGCTCCCCCCATATTGCTTCCGGGAGTCAGCAAACTCTGGCTGACCTCGGCTTCCCCCGTTTACCCTTGGCCTCCCTGCGTGTGAGGCCCCCTTCCTTCCTGCGCCCACTTTTCCCGCCGCAATTTCCATAGCGCGGGAAAAAACCCGCGCTTCCCTCTCGGCCCCACCCCTAGTGGCGTAGCTCCCTCTCCCCTTCCCTGTCCCCTTCCCCACCGGCGCCCACATTTCTTTGTGTGTGTGTCCCCTCAGTGGGGGGAAAGAAAAATTCTCCCGTCTAACATTTTTACAGATAAGCCCTCCTCCTCTCCCCCCTTTGCATTTCTTTGCCACCACCTCGCTACTTCTTTCCAAACATCAATTCCTCAAATCTAGTCCAACTTCTCTTCTTGAATGAATGTCCATGCCTCCTCTGCCGTTTTGAAGTAGTGGTGTTTGCCCTGGTGTGTAACCCACAGTCTTGCCGGCTGCAGCATTCCAAATATTACTTTCTTCCTGTGGAGCACCGCCTTGGCCCGGTTGAAACTCGCCCTCCTTCTCGCCACCTCCGCACTCCAATCTTGATACACGCGGATCACCGCGTTCTCCCACCTGCTACTCCGTGTCTTCTTAGCCCATCTCAGGACCATCTCCCTGTCCTTGTAGCGGTGGAAACTCACCACTATTGCTCGTGGTATTTCCCCTGCCTTTGGTCTTCTCACGAGGACCCGGTATGCTCCCTCCACTTCCAGGGGGCCCGTCGGGGCCTCAGCTCCCATTAAAGAATGGAGCATCGTATTCACATACGCCCCAACATCAGCTCCCTCTGTCCCTTCGGGAAGACCCAAAATCCTTAGATTCTTCCTCCTCGAGCTATTTTCCAGGGCTTCCAGCCTTTCTATGCACCTCTTATGTAGTGCCTCGTGCGTCTCCTTCTTCACCACCAAGCCCTGTATCTCGTCTTCATTCTCGGCTGCCTTTGCCTTCACTCTACGGAGCTCCATCGCCTGGGTCTTTTGCGTCTCCTTCAATCCCTCAATCGCCCGCAACATCGGCGCCAGCACCTCCTTCTTGAGCTCCGCCACACATCGTCGGAGGAACTCCTGCTGTTCTGGGCCCCATACCATCTGGGCTCCCTCAGCCGCCATCTTGCTTCTCCCTTCTCTTCTCTACCGCTGCTCCAGAGGATCCTCCGCCACTACTATCGCTTCTTTCCATCCACACCCGGGGGGACTCCTTCCTTTGTCACCTCACACTGGGTTTGGCCATAAAAAATTTCTGTTGGGGCTCCCGATAAGAGCCCAAACGTCCATTGAAATGGGAGGTGCCAAAACGTACGGCTTAGCTGGTCATCGCCGCAACTGGAAGTCCCTTATTGAGGAGTGCTTGACCTACTGAGGTGGTAATGGCTGACTTGAGGTTGCAGGGGGGGCGGGGGGGGGGGGGGGCGCAGCCCTCAATGCAGCTGGTCACCTGGAATGTCTCCGGCCTGGGGATTGGTCGGTTAAAAAGGAAAGGGTTTTTGGCCACGTACAGAGTCCGGGAGACAACATGGTGTTTTTACAGGAGACGCACGTATGGGAACGAGACCAGGTTAGGGTCCAGAAGACCTGGGTGAGCCAGGTGTTCCACCCGGGGTTTGACAGCAGAGCTCGGGGGATGGCGATCCTTATCAATAAACAAGTTTGTTTCCACGTTAAGATGGTGACAGCAGCTCCGGGAGGATGTTAGATGATAGTGGTAGGAGTCTCGGAGGGGAAACCAGTGGTACTGGTGAACGTATATTCCCCAAATTGGGACGATGTGGTGTTCATGAAAAGGTTGGTAGCGGCGGTGCCGGACCTGAATACCCACCAGATAATTATGGGGGTGTTGGTGATATGAATTGTGTGCTGGACCCGAAGGCAGATCGATCTAGGCCAAGATCACTGGCCCTGGTTGGGATGGCGAGAGTATTGTCCACATTCATGGAAGAGGTGAGAGGCGCAGACCTGAGGAGGTTTGCGCACCCAGGGGCGAGGCGGTTCTCGTTTTTCTCTGCGGTACACAACGGTGTATTTGCGTATTGATTACTTCATTATGAGTAGAACTCTACTGGCTGGAGTTAGGGCAGCCGAATATTCAGCAGTAGTAATTTCAGATCACCCTCACATTTGTTGGACCTGGCGCTGGGAGTGGGCCAAGAGCGCCTCAGGGGTTGGCAGTTAGATGTTGGGTTGCTGTCGGATTTGGGGGTTTGCGGGAGGATTTCAAGGGCCACACAGGAATATATTATGAATAATGACAATGGAGAAGTTTCACCCTCAATTCTATGGGAGGCACTGAAAGTGCTCCAGCAGAGTGCAGCAGAGTGGAGCTGCTGATTGGCTGCTGCGGGAAAAATTTGCATCAGTGCATTGCGATCACTGTATCTAGAAGGTGGTTTGTGGAGGAGCTGTTGTCAAATGACAGTTAAACCCCAAACACTTCTTCAGTGTTTCTCTCCCTACCTCCTCCTCTAACCAAAAAAAAACCCAATCACTGTAAGGATCCCAGCCGAATAAAAATCAAGAGGGAGATTCGAGGCCAGGTAGAAGTGGAAAGAAGTTGAACTGTGACATCACAGCCTGCAGCTAAGTGATTGGCTGGTGACTGGTAAGTAGTTTTTTTTTTCCCTGAAGTGTTCTCGTGAGGGGCGCAGTGGTTGCTGAATGAGTGCTTGCTGAGAAGGGGGGTACATTTTTTAAAAACTTACTGTTGGGAGTTTCCAGCTGAATCTGGTCGGAGTGAGGACAGAGTGACTGCTGGGTAAATAGTAAAGATTTAAATTGTTTGCGCTGGCCAATAACAGCTGATTACTGTTCTCGTGTGGGTCACAGTGGGTGCTGAGTGAGTGCTTGCTGAGAAGGCGAGTACATTTTTAAAAAACTTACTGTTGCGAGTTTCCAGCTGAATCCGGTCGGAGTGCGGACAAAGTGACTTCTGGGTAAGTAATAAAGATTTAAATTGTTTGCGCGGGCCCATAACAGCTGATTGCTGTTTCATGCGGGGCGCAGTGGTTGCTGGTTAAGTGTTTTATTTTTACCTGTATTTAAGTTGGGCAGTTTCTAAATCCTAGACACTACACTTTTAGTGACCCCCACCCTTCCACCTCCTCTAACCGAAGGGGTAGAGTGAATAACAGGTAAGCTCTTTGTTTCTTTTTCTTGTTTTATCTGGAGGGGATGGCAGGGAAGGCAGTGCAATGTTCCTCCTGCAGAATGTTTGAGATGAAGGACGCTGTCAGTGTCCCTGCTGATTTTACCTGTGGGAAGTGCACCCATCTCCAGCTCCTCAGAAACAGCGTTAGGGAACTGGAGCTGGAGCTGGATGAACTTCGGATCATTTGGGAGGCAGAGGTGGTCATAGATAGCAGCTTCAGGGATGTAGTTACTCCGAAGAATCAAGATAGATGGGTGACGGTGAGAGGGGCTGGGAGGAAGCAATCAGTGCAGGGATCCTCTGTGGTCGTTCCCCTCAGGAATAAGTATACCGCTTTGGATACTGTTGAGGGGGACGACCTACCAGGGGTAAGCCACGGTGAACGGATCTCCAGCACTGAGTCCATCCCTGTGGGTCAGAAGGGAAGGAGGGAGAGCAAGAGAGCAATAGTTATTGGGGACTCGATAGTTAGAGGGACAGATAGACGGTTCTGTGGCAACGAAAGTGACTCACGGATGGTATGTTGCCTCCCGGGTGCCAGGGTCCGTGACGTCTTGGACCGTGTTTTCAGAATCCTTAAGGGGGAGGGGGAACAGTCACCAGTCGTGGTACACATCGGTACCAACGACATAGGTAAGAGAAGGGATGGGGTTTTATAACAGGAATTTAGGGAGCTAGGGAGGAAGCTGAGTGCCAGGACAAACCATGTTGTCATCTCTGGTTTGTTGCCGGTGCCACGTGATAGCGAGGTGAAGAACAGGGAGAGAGTGCAGATAAACACGTGGCTGCAGGGATGGTGTAGGAGGGAGGGTTTCAGTTATGTGGATAATTGGAGCACATTCTGGGGAAGGTGGGACCTGTACAGACAGGACGGTTTGCACCTGAACCAGAGGGGCACCAATATCCTGGGAGGGAAATTTGCTACGGCTCTTCGGGGGGGGTTTAAACTAATTTGTCAGGGGGATGGGAAAACGAGCTGTAATCCAGAAGCCAGTGTTGAGAGTAGTGAGGTACTGAGGAGGGTATCAAGGTCGCAGGAGTGTACCGGCAGACAGAAAGGTGGGTTGAAGTGTGTCTACTTCAATGCAAGGAGCATCCGGAATAGGGTAGGTGAACTTTGAGCGTGGATTGTTACTTGGGACTACGAAGTTGTGGCCATTACAGAGACATGGTTAGAACAGGGACAGGAATGGTTGTTGGAAGTTCCGGGGTATAGATGTTTCAGTAAGAGTAGGGAAGGTAGTAAAAGAGGTGGAGGAGTAGCATTGTTAATCAAGCATAGTTTAAAGGCTGCAGAAAGGCAGTTCGAAGGGGATCTGCCTACTGAGGTAATATGGGCCGAAGTTAGAAATAGGAAAGGAGCTGTCAGGTTGTTAGGAGTTTTCTATAGGCCCCCAAATAGTAATAGAGATGTGGAGGAAGAAATTTCAAAACAGATTATGGATAGGTGTGGAGGTCTCAGGGTAGTTGTCATGGGTGACTTTAACTTTCCAAATATTGATTGGAACCTCTATAGGTCGAACAGGTCGGATGGGGCAGTTTTTGTACAGTGTGTGCAGGAGGGTTTCCTGACACAATATGTGGATAGGCCGACAAGAGGTGAGGCCACATTGGATTTGGTACTGGGTAATGAACCGGGCCAAGTGTTAGATTTGTTTGTGGGAGAGCACTTTGGAGATAGTGACCACAATTCAGTGTCTTTCACTCTCGCAATGGAGAGGGATAGGGCCATACGGCAGGGCAAGGTTTATAATTGGGGGAGGGGTAATTATGATGCGATTAGGCAAGAATTAGGGAGCATAAGATGGGAACAGAAACTGTCAGGGAAAGGCACAAATGAAAAGTGGAGCTTGTTCAAGGAACAAATACTGTGTGTCCTTGATAGGTATGTCCCTGTCAGGCAGGGAGGAAAAGGCTTTGTGAGGGAACCATGGTTCACAAAAGAGGTTGAATGTCTTGTCAAGAGGAAAAAGTATGTAAGGATGAGAAAACAAGGTTCAGTTGAGTCGCTTGAGGGTTACAAGGTAGCAAGGAATGAGCTAAAAAAAAAGGGCTTGGGAGAGCTAGGAGGGGGCATGAGAAGTCCTTGGTGGGTCGGATCAAGGAAAACCCCAAGGCTTTTTACTCTTATGTGAGAAACAAAAGAATGACCAGGGTGAGGTTAGGGCTGGTCAAGGACAGTAGTGCGAACTTGTGCATGGAGTCAGAAGAGATAGGAGAGGTGTTGAATGAATAATTTTCTTCAGTGTTCACCAAGGAGAGGGGCCATGTTTTTGAGGTTGAGAGTGTGATGCAGGCGGGTAGGCTGGAGGAGGTAGATGCTCTGAGAAAGGATGTATTAGCAATTTTGAAAAATCTTATGGTCGACAAGTCCCCTTGGCCAGATGGGATATATCCAAGGATTCTTTGGGAGGCAAGGGATGAGATTGCAGAGCCTTTGGCTTTGATCTTTGGGTCCTCACTGTCCACGGGGATAGTGCCAGAGGACTGGAGAGTGGCGAATGTTGTTCCTCTGTTCAAGAAAGGGAATAGGAATGACCCTGGTAATTATAGGCCGGTTAGTCTTACTTCGGTGGTCGGTAAGTTAATGGAAAAGGTCCTGAAGGATAGGATTTATGACCATTTGGAAAGATGCAGCTTAATCCGGGATAGTCAACACAGATTCGTGAAGGGTAAGTCTTGCCTCACAAATTTGATTGAATTCTTTGAGGCGGTAACTAAGTGTGTAGATGAAGGTAGAGCAGTTGATGTCGTATACATGGATTTTAGTAAGGCGTTTGATAAGGTTCCCCATGGTTGGCTTATGAAGAAAGTAAGGAGGTGTAGGAAAGAGGGAAATTTGGCCAATTGGATAAGTAACTAACTGGCTATCACATAGAAGACAGAGGGTGGTGGTGGATGGAAAATTTTCAGACTGGAGACCAGTTACCAGCGGTGTACCACAGGGATCAGTGCTGGGTCCTCTGCTATTTGTGATTTTTATTAATGACTTGGAGGTGGGTCAGTAAATTTGCTGATGACACCAAGATTGGTGGAGTAGTGGATGAGGTGGAGGGCTGTTGTAGGCTGCAAAGAGACATTGATAGGATGCAGATCTGGGTCGAAAAATGGCAGATGGAGTTTAACCCTGATAAGTGCGAGGTGATTCATTTTGGTAGAAAACATTTGAATGCGGATTACAGGGTCAACGGCAGGGTTCTGAGGAATGTGGAGGAACAGAGAGATCTTGGGGTTCATGTCCACAGATCTCTGAAGGTTGCCACTCAAGTGGATAGAGCCGTTAAGAAAGCCTATAGCGTGTTAGGGTTTATTAACAGGGGGCTTGAGTTTAAGAGCCGCGGGGTTATGCTGCAACTGTACATGACCCTGGTGAGACCACATTTGGAGTATTGTGTGCAGTTCTGGTCAACTCACTATAGGAAGGATGTGGAAGCATTGGAAAGGGTGCAAAGGAGATTTACCAGGATGCTGCCTGGTTTGCAGGATAGGACTTATGAGGAAAGGTTGAGGGAGCTAGGGCTTTTCTCTTTGGAGCGGAGGAGGATGAGAGGCGACTTAATAGAGGTTTATAACATGATGAGGGGGATAGATAGAGTGGACGTTCAGAGACTATTTCCTCGGGTGGATGCAGCTGTTACAAGGGGGCATAACTATAAGATTCAGGGTGGGAGATATAGGAGGGACGTCCGAGGTAGGTTCTTTACTCAGAGAGTGGTTAGGGTGTGGAATGGACTGCCTACTGTGATAGTGGAGTCAGACACTTTAGGAACTTTCAAGCGGTTATTGGATAGGCACATGGAGCACACCAGAATGACAAGGAGTGGGATAGCTTGATATTGGTTTCGGACGATGCTGGGCACAACATCGAGGACCGAAGGGCCTGTTCTGTGCTGTACTGTTCTATGTTCTATGTTCTATGGTGATGTGGGAGATTATAGCAATGAAAGCACATGCAGATGTAAAGGCTAGGGAGGAGCGACAGAAATTGGTGGATACGATTTTAAGCGTGGATTGTAGGTATGCGAGGGATCCGATCCCTGAATTGTTGATGTGCAGGAGGGAACTGCAAATGCAGTTTGATCTGATGTCAATGGACAAAGAGGTGCGGCTGTTGAGATGAGCAAAAGGAGCAGTGTATGAACAAGGAGAAAAGGTGAGTAAGCTTTCGGTTTATCAATTAAGGTGGTGAGAGGTGGCTAGGGAGATTGTTCAGGTTGAGGACCGAGAGGGTAAGTTGGTTTCCGATCCGGAGGAGGTGAATGGGGTGTTCAAGGCTTTTTATGAGAAGTTATATCGGTCGGAACCACCTAAAGATGGACACAGGACGGTGGAGTTTCTGGGGAGTCTGGTGTTTCTCCAGAGTGGGTGACCGGCTGTGGGAGGAGTTGGAGGCCCCGCTTTGTTTAGAGGAGATCCAGGGTGAGTTGAAGCCGATACAATCAGGGAAGGCACCGGGGGTTGGATGGGTTCCCGGTGGAGTTCTATAAGAGTTCATGGATCAGTTAGGTCCACTGTTGCTGGGCATGCTTAAGGACTCTTTGGAGAGGGGCCCTCTTCCGGGGCCATGGGGGCAGGCATCCATTTTGCTGCTTTTGAAGAATGTCAAATACCCAAAGAGTGTGGGTCATACCACCCGATCTCCCTGTTGAACGTAGACACCAAATTGCTGGCCAAGTCGTTGGCTTTAAAACTGAAGTTGGTTCTCCCTGAGTTGATAGGGGAAGATCAGACGGGGTTTGTGAAAGGGCGGAGGCTGTTGCTTAATGTGGTGCATTCCCTCGTGATTAGTCCTGTGCCGGAGATTATTGCATCTCTGGATGCAGAGAAGGCATTCGGCTAGGTGGAGTGGGGATACCTCTTTGCAGTATTGGAGAAATTTGGGCTGGGCTCAGGATTCGTGTCCTGGGTGCGGCTGCTGTATGCGCCGCCACTTGCGAAGGTTTGCACTAATAATATAATCTCTCACACCATTCGGTTAAATCAGGGAACGAGGATGTCCACTGTCTCCTTTGCTGTTTATAATGGCAATTGATCCGTTGTCCATGCATTGAGGGCATTGAAGGAATGGAATGGGATAGTTAGAGCGGGGGGTGGGGCGTAGGGTATCGTTATATGCTGACGATTTGCTGTTATACGTAAGGGATCCGGGGACATCTTTTGGGAACATCTCAAGATTTTGCAGTGATTTGGGGCCTTCGCTGGCTATAAAAACAATCTAGGGGAAAGTGAATGTTGTGTGATGTGAGTATAAGTAGGGAGGGGTATGTAGACCCAGGGGCTTGCCGTTTCGAGTGGCAGAGACTAGCTTCTGGTACTTGGAGGTACTGGTGGCGGGAGAGTGGGGAAGGTTACGGAAGCTGAATTATAAGAGCTTGGTGGAGAGGATGAAGTCAGACCTACAGAAGTGGGACAGCCTCCCCCTATCGCTGGCGGGTCGAGTTCAATTGGTTGGAATGAATTTGCTGCCTTGATTCCTATACCTGATCCAGTGCCTCCCAGTATTTTTGCCCAAATCGGTTTTTGAAGAGGTAGACTGGCTTATTACGGGATAGATCAGGGCATCCAAAATCTCAAGGATTCAAAGGCGGGGTGTTTCAGAGGGAGAGACAGGTGAGGGGCCTCACACTGCCAAACCTGGCCAGCTAACGCGGAGAAGGTGCTGGGGTGGTGCGTGGACCCGGGGGCTCTCTGGGTAAGGATAGAATCGAACTCAGTTAGGGAGATAAGCTTGGGAGCGCTGGTAATGGTGCCACTCCCGGTATCACTGACAAAATATTCAACAAATCCTGTGGTGGTGGCCACACTAAAAACTTGGAGGCAGCCCCGCCAATATTTTGAATTGGGGGCAACATCGCGGCTGGTTCCCATCTGTGCCAATCACTTATTCGAACAGGCAAGGCTGGATGCCACATTTAGTGCTTGGAAGAAGAGAGGGTTGGAAAAGGTGAGAGATCTATTTTTAATGGGGCAGTTCGCTAGCTTGGAGGAGTTAGAGAAATATGGGCTTTCGGACGCAGACAAATTTAGGTACCTCCAGGTGTGGAGCTGGGTTAAGCAATTTTTTCCGGCCATTCCGGTGGTTCAGCTGTCCACCTTGTTGGAACAGATTTTATTCTATGCAGGATCGGTGGAGGGTAGTACGTTCGGGATGTACCCGCGCATAGCAGGTAAGGAATTGGATTTGGTTGAGGGATGAAGGCAAAATGAATGGAGGAGTTGGGGCTGATACTAAAGGAATAATAATAATAATAATCTTCATTAGTGTCACAAGGAGGCTTACATTAACTCAGCAATGAAGTACTGTGGAAATTCCCTAGTCGCCACATTCCGGCGCCTGTTCGGGTACACAGAGGGAGAATTCAGAATGTCCAATTCACCTAACTGGCACGTCTTTCGGGACTTGTGGGAAGAAATCTAAACAACTGGAGAAAACGCACGCAGACATGGGGAGAACGCGCAGACTCCGCACAGGCCGTGACCCAAGCTGGGAATTGAACCCGTGTCCTTGGCGCTGTGAAGCCACAGTGCTACCACCGTGGTGTGGTGAAAGGCGCTGAGAAGGGTGAGGCTGAGCCTCATTCAGCTAAAGGTAGTTTTTTGAGCTCCCCTCACTAAAGTGAGGATGAGCTGCTTTTTTGAAGGTATGGAATAAAAGTGCGAACACGAGGGTCCGCTCATCACACGCCCATATTCTGGTCGTGCTCCAGGCTGGTGGAATTTTGGGAGTCCTTTTTTGACACAATTTCGCCGATCCTGAATGTGGAGCTGAAACCCTGCCCACTGGTGGCGATTTATGGGGTCTCTGAAGTTCCGGAATTGCAGACGGGAGCAGGGGCTGATATCCTGGCTTTTGCTTTGTCCGTGATTCGGAGGCATATCTTATTGGGCTGCATTCTTTTGCATGAAATGTTAAAAATTTAGAAAAAATAATTTCCCCCCCAAAAAAGATAGATTGATGGATTGTTAGCACTTCTGATGCAGGAGCAGGTCACATGGTCCTAATTCTGTGCCGACTACATGATTTCCTGACTCCCCAAAGCTCATTCACCATGCACAAGGCACTAGTGAGGAGTTTGAGGGAATACAGTCCTCTTCCTGGATACGTGTGGCTCCAACAGCACTTTGGAAGCTGGACACCATCCAGGATGCAGGATGCAATCAAGCAGGCCGCTTGATTGACACCCCGTTCAGCATCCTCAATATTCAGTCCCTCCACCACTGACCTAGAGTGGCAGCTGTGTGTGCTATGTGAAAGATGCACTGCTGCGAGCCCCCAAGGCTACCTCAGCAACCCCAACAGACCCATGAGCTCTAGCAGCTAGAAGGATAAAGGCAGTAGAGACATGGGATCAGTAGTATCTGCAAACTGCCCTTTCCTCCACCTCGCATCCACCACACATCCCTTCAATTGTTTAATAGACCACACTGATTGTTTGATAGAGTGCACATCTATATAAAAGGGATACAGTTGACACTGTGGTGTTGGATGAGAGTGATATTGAACACAATAAAATTGGAATTAAAGAAGTCAAGACTTGCTTCCCAGTTTTTATTACTGAGACACCGTCGGCACTAAGCACTCCTCTGCAGCCCTCTCGTGCTGACTACCCTGGCCTTCCAGGCCAGTGAGGGGAGTTGGGTGGGAAAGAGGATGTCGCTCCTGTTCTCCATGGCTCCAGGGAGGCATCACTGAAGCTTGGGGTGAGTGCTTGTTGTGTTCTCGAGCACTCATTGATTTCTATGATTAATATCTGTCAGATAGGTTTCTTAGGAATGCCTTACAATTCAAATCATGGCATATCTCTTCACACTTATCCACTGCCAAAGGCTTGATTAAAATCTATGAGTTGTTTGGAACAATGGATGTTATGCTTGACAAAATCTGCCTTATCACAAACAGATGATCCATGGAAAACAGCTCTGGCCTAAACCTAATTAATGTGTTCTTCATGCAGTACCATTCCTAATTACCCAAGAAAAGGTTGCTTTCTTGAACCACTGTAGTGCATGTGCAGGTACACCCACAGTGCTGTTAAGGAGTAAGTTTTAGGATTTTGACCCAGCGACAGTGAAGGAACAGTGATAGTTTTCCAAGTCAGTATGGCAAGTGACTTGGAGGGGAACTTCCAGTGGTGGTGTCTCATGGATCTGCTGCCGCTCTAGATGGTAGTGATCGTGAGTTTTGTGGTGATATGCATCACTGTAGATACACAAGGGGTTAATGTGGATACACTAGGACTGAGTAAACACTAGAGGGAGCACCAGAGGCAACATGACACACAGACATTCAACCAATAGGTCAGTAAGATAGGACACCTATCTTCAAGTCTGAACCTTCCTTTGTCAGAGCACATATCACGGAAGCAGCTTATGCTACGTGAAGAAGCATAACACAACAAGTTTGAAAATGGTGTCTAAAGAGTGTTAGTGAGTTCCTGCAGGCCTGTTATACCACACCCCTTGTGTATTTCCAAGGGGTTTTGGATGGGTCTGTCGTTGCAGTCATTGTTTCAATATTCAGCAATTTGCATTTTAATGACTCTCTCCCTTAGACAGTGACAATTTCAATGGATCTTTGAAATTTAGGAAATGTCTCTCTCGTCACATTCCCCTGAGGGTGTCTTGCTTGCCTATTCACTGCCACCTTGGAAGATAGCCTTACATTTTTACGTAGCTTCTACTGGCTCATTTCAAATTGCAAAATTTCCAGTCAGTTGAAAGTTAAAAAGTAATCGGGAGGGATTCTCCGCTAGTGGAATTCTCGGTTGTGTCGGCAGCACACCCACACCCGTGGGTTTCCCGACAGCATAGGGTGGCCACCATGGGAAATCCCATTGGCAGGTGGCGAGAACGGAGAATCCCGCTGCCGGAGATGGCGCGCTGCCGAGGAACATACGGCTGGCGGACTGGAGAATCACACCCATAGTTTCAAAAATAAAGGAGCATAGCCTCGTGGCAACATACCATGAAAGAATCTTAAGAAAGGCAAAACATGGGAGGGGATAAGGACAGAGTTTGAATGGGGATAGAGCAGGCGGTGGAATATGGGAAATGCAGCAAGTAGCTGAGAGTAGGGTATTGATTGGACAGGGTAGGATTGGAACCTAAATTTTGATGTTTGCTTTGCAACAGAATTCATTAGAAAACTTATGCACTAAAATGTACAAAACATTGAAATGTCAACCCCGACATAGAAACAAGTGGGAAAAGCGGATTCCTATTTCAACATCAGAAGACTTGTGATGTATAATCTGCACTAGAAATTTCAGGAGAGCCCACACAAAAAACATCTATTGCCAACTGGGAGAAACCTGGGGCGTCATTCTCCGCCGGCGGGAGTCTCCGTTTTGCCGGCGCCCGGGGGTTTCCCGACGGCGTGGGGCTGCCCCACAATGGGAAACCCCATTGACCGGCCGGTGTTACGGAGACTCCCGCCGGCCGGTCGGCGCAGAAATGTGGCGGGGCGGGTAGGAGAATTTCGCCCCTGATTTGGACAGTCCTTTCGGCTGATGTTGGAGAATACATTGGGAGAATACAGAGGGTTCAACAGGGTAGACACTGGAAAAATGTTTCCCCTTGCTGGGGGTGGGGGGGGGGGGGGGGGCAGGGTCTAGAACGTGGGGAGACAGTCTCAGAATAAGACTGAGATGAAGAGACGTTTCTTCACTCAGAGGGTGGTGTAACTTTGGAAATCTCTACCCCAGGCGGCTCAATCATTTAATATATTCAAGGCAGGGATTGAGAGATTTCTACATTTTAACGATATCTCAGGATATGTGGATGATGCGGGTAAATGGCATTAATTTAGAAGATCAGCCATTATCTAGTCTGGTGGCCTACTCCTGCTCCTATTTCCTCTTTGGACATATACTTTCATTTAATTTGAAACATTTTCAGATTTAGCCACTTGGTGGCACCAAATCTCATTTTTCATTCTCACACTTCGCAGTCAACTTCAGAGGTGTTGGGCGCGATTCTCCGATTGCGGGACAGAGTGTCCGCGCCGTCGTGAACACCGTCGCCTTTCACAACGGCGCGAAACGGGCGCGGGCAGTAGTGATTCTGTCCCTCACAGGAGGCCAGCACAGTGCTGGAGCGGTTCATGCCGCACCAGCCTCACTTCCTGGTGCGCACTGGGGGCGGCGCCAACCCGCACATGCGCGGTGGCTTTACGGAATGCGCCGGCCCCGACGCAACATGGCGCGGGGGTTCTGGGGCCAGACGCGCAACAAAGTAGGCCTGGGGGGGGAGAGGCCGGCCCGCCGATCGGTGGGCCCCGATCGCGGGCAAGACCCGATCAGAGGCCCCCCCCCCCCCCCCCGGGGAAGGAGCCCCCCTCTCCCCCCCCACAGGTTGCCCCCCCCGACCCTTCGCGCAGAGTTCCCGCCGGCAGCGACCAGGTGTGGACGGCGCCGGCGGGACTCTGCTTTTTCCGCAGGGCCGCTCGGCCCATTCGGGCTGGAGAATCGGCGGCCCGGCCTCGTACAGCGGCCCTCGACCGGCGCCGTGCCAAACAGCCGCCACAAATGGCGCCGATTCTCCGCACCTTGGAGAATCGCGCGCCGGTGTCGGGGGGGGGGGGGGGGGGGGGGGGGGCGTGGTGCGGCTGCGGCAATTCTCCGGCCCGGCGCGGGGCTGGGAGAATCGCGCCCGTTGTGTCCGAGGCAACTCACTGCTGATACAGGCCACACCTCAGGGAAGATCCGCTTCAGGGGCATAGAAGGTCCAACGTGCTGCATCACATTGCGGGGGGGAGGAATGAATGTCAACATCTTCAGATGCACAGATGAGCCTGAACTGGCCGCAATGTCAGAAGAGGCACTGCAGGAAATTGTACATCAAGTGAGAGCAAGGGGTGAGGAACATGGATTGAGAATGAATGTGAAGAAGACCAGGGTGATAATGATATGTAGCAATCCAACCCCAGAAGTGTGAATTGAAGTAAATGGACAAGTCTTGGGACATGTGAAAAGGTTCACACCTCTTGGGCAGATTATCATGGACGACAGGAGATGTGAACATGAAAATCCGGGTGAGGGATAGCAGTTCTTGCATTCAACCTTTAGAGGAGTTTTTTCGAGAAATAAGAGAATGTATAATAGGCTGGCCTATGGCTAAAGTCCAGATCAAGCCAACTGACATGTTACTCTATGCTCTCCCCATTTGACATCCCTTGTGTTCAGCAGGCATGTTAGTGTTATAATATGCAAATATTGCCATGTGTATGGAAAGTATGCATGTGGACGGTGCAGAGAAAGGGTAGTGAGGGGTGTCGTGTTGGGTGTTCTGATGTACAAACGATCCAACACACTGGAGATGGTGTAACTCAATTTTATTTACTACTCAACTGTAACAGCACACTGCTAACTTGGGTACGTGCATTACCAGCTAATCTGTGGACCCTGTCGCTATCTGGGTGAAGCACTCAGAACATAGTGAATGTCTGAGTGGCAGGCTCTGAGCTCGGTGCTCTGAGCTGGCTGCTGCTGGAATGAGCGGGAATTGTAGTGTCCCCTGTTTTTATAGTGCGTGTGCTCTCACTGGTGATTGGCTGCGATGTTATGTGTGTGTTGGTTGGTCCTATTGCATGTCCATCAGTGTGTGTTTGATTGCACCATGATATGCTGATCTAAATATCATGACATTCCCCCCTTTTCGCAAAGAATATGTGCCTACATGATAATAAATAAAGAAGTGTACTGAGTGCATCTAATCATGTATGCACAATATTTACAACAATATGTACATGTGGCTATACTATATACACAGGAAGGTGCCAGGTGCAGAAACTAACTATGTTACACCAAGAACGAAACCAATGTTATGAACAAACAATAACAAAATCTTAAACAGTATGACAAAAAGTCTGAAACAGTATGTCAGAACAAGTTAGTGAGTCCAACATGGAAAGGTTCATAAATTAAGTCTCTCAGGTGGGTGACGAATTCGGGTTGACCGTCAGGGTGGCACACCACTCGTCGTCCGGATCAATGCTGTGCACTGACAGCGGCTGGTGCTTTCGACTCGGGGACAGCTTGTTCTTGTTGATGACAGCAACGCGGAAGGGCTCACTGTCCTCAGTGTCACTGGTCTGTGTGATGTCGGGATCGGACTCGGTGAACGTGGGTTGAATTGCCCGAACGTTTCTGCGAGGCTGGTTAAACGGGTACGAGTTGGCAGGGTGAGCTGCTCGACAGCAGGCAGCATAGTGGCCCAACCTGCCACAGCGTAGGCATTGTCGTGCTTTGGCAGGACGTTGCTGCTTTAAATGGGCGGAGCCACAGTTGCCGCACGTCGTGGCGTCAGTGCATTTGTTGCGCCACCGTGCATGCGCGGTGCGGTCTTGCGTAGTGCGCGCCTGCGCATCGCGATCCTCTGTGTCAGCGTCCCCTCTTTTGGCGCGTACAAGCGCGGGAGGCCTCGGAAAGCAAGCAAAATGGCCGGCTTCCTCCAGGCAAGGGGGTTGCAAGATCTTTTACTATTTGACACCATGACCCCAGACACTCAGGCACTAGTGGAGGTCACTGGACGATAACCTGGAACCTTTGCAACACTCAGCTCCCTTCAGCCGTGGTAGCATGGATTGACCGGAACTGCCTTGCAGCTCTTTTCTCTCACAGCTTTAGTATTTTAACTTCCTTCTAGTTGGTACTGCTTCCAAGTCAAAGGTCACCAGGGCACATGGGCCAGTATTTCGTATTCGCCCAAAATTATAATTGGTCCATTTATGACTGATACAAACTCCCAAAAGTCCTTTTCAAACATTTTATAAAACAATCACAGATTCCCCAAACATTTTAAATAAATATAAATTTTCCTGACTGTTACTTCTTCCGTTGTCAAAGGTGCACCTCACATTACACCTCCCGCTCTTGGGAAAAAGAAAACATGACCGTAGTAAACCTGCAATTTCATCACATCATAAACACTTCAACAAATAGTGTATTACATATTATATGAGTAACAGCAATTATATATTGTACTTATAAAACAAGCTACATTACAAACATACATTTGAAATCTACAATCTCATAAAACCCAATGCATTCTCCTGGCTTTAAAACATTGTCACCATCCCTTGTTCTCCAAACTCTTGACAGGACATCGACAATGAAATAGTTTCAGCTGGCAACATGAGCAGTTTTTTGTGTCACTGTCTGAGCATATCACCGCACTGAAACAGCCTTCGGTTTGTTGTAATATGCCTTTAAGGAATAACTGCATACCATCTTGAGAAGAAAGTGTGTCACATGGTCCAGTCTCAGTTACACTTTGGCCCATGAGCAGAGCACAGCACACATAGGCCTGCTGCTGATGTCTTCAAGCTTTCTATCCATGTGTACGAGTTCTCATGCGCTTAGCTTAAATAAATTAGCTCACAGGGTATTTTCACAATTCCGAATGAGCGATTGGTACCTTTACATCATTATAAAAACACACAATTCTTGATTTTGAGCTTTTCTCGTGGATTGTGATTAGTACCTGTCATAATATCTACTCATGTATATAATGAGATGCAGACAGGCAGTGATTGACACACAGGATAACCAATGAACACACACGACACAGAACAACCAATCACCAGACAGGACACCACCACTATAAAGCACACAGGGCATTAAGACTCTCCCTCTCTCTACAGCACACAGCTACTGAGATAGTTAGAGTGCACAAGCCAGTGAGTACCATCTCCATGTGGTAGAGAGTTAGTCTGGTCAAGCCAGTAGGAGGTTATCAGTTAGATTAATAGAATGTCAACCCACAGCAGATTATGTGCAGCAATCAGGAAGTTCAATAAAACAGTGTTGGACCATCTCCTGTGTCGGAAGCCTGTTTCTAGTTTCACTGCATCCAGTTGCAGTCAACGTTGAACCAACTTACTTAACACATCTTGGTACCAGAGTGCTAGTAATCCTAACGAACCTACCTCGAGTGCATCTGCAACAACCAGCAAGCAGCCATCCAGCGGCATGGAAAAGATCCAGCCTCCTCCGCAACTCCGGATCTCCGGCAACCTCGGCGCCAACTGGAAAGTCTTCAAACAGAAGATCCTCCTGTATATCGAGGCCTCCGACCTCGAGGCAGCATCGGATGCCAGAAAGATTGCGCTGTTCCTGTCGTCTGCGGGGGATCACGCCACCCACATCTATAACTCGCTTACGTTTGCCGATGGCGAAGACAAGACAAAGTTCTGCTGAAATTCGACAGCCACTGCGACATTGAGGTGAATGAGAGCTTTGAACGGTACATCTTCCAACAGAGGCTTCAGGGTAAGGGTGAACCTTTTCAGTCCTTCTTGACCCATCTCCGCATCCTAGCGCAGTCATGTAATTATGACTCGACGACTGATTCCATGATCCGGGATCAGATCGTTTTCGGGGTCCAGTCCGACTCCCTGCGGCAGCAGCTCTTCAACATCAAACAGTTGACCCTCTCCGCCACCATCGAAACGTGGGTTGTCCGTGAGCATGCCAGAAATCGCTACTCCCGCATCAGGGCAGCAGAAACTGTAAAACTGGCCTCCCACGAGGCAGAAAGGGTGCAGGCCATCGCAAAAATGCAAGGCCTGAGCATCGAGGAGAGTGGCCGCTTTGCTCGCTTTTCTCGGGTCCCCACGCATGCGCGCCACGACCGGGTGGACGATGTGGCCGAAGACCCTGAGGCGCATGCGCGAATGTAGGCCGACCGCACTGCGCATGCGCGATGGCGCACACAACGTGCTGACGTCAGCGTCGTGACGTGTCCGAATTGTGGCTCCGCCCATTTAAAGCGGCAATGTCCAGCCAAAGGCAGGCAATGTCGACAGTGTGGAAAGCCTGGCCACTACGCGGCCTTCTGCAGGTCCGCTCCACCGGACAACAGCCAGCGATCCCAGATGCAGCGCAGACGTGTCCGCTGCGTACAACAAGGCATGCAGGATTCTGATCCCGACAGCCCAACGGACCCCGATGCTGACTGCCTCGAGTCTCCATATCACGCCAAATTCTTTACCAATGGCTTCTGGCAAATTCAGCTGGACGAGTCCAGTCGGAAGCTGTGCACGTTTAACACTCCGTTCGGCAGGTATTGCTATAACCGCATGCCTTTTGGTATCATATCAGCTTCCAAAGTATTTCATCGCATAATGGAGCAAATGATGGAGGGCATCGAGGGGGTGCGAGTTTATGTGGACGACGTGATCATCTGGTCTACGACGCCCGAGGATCACATTGCTCACCTCAAACAGGTTTTCCAGAGGATTCATGAAAATGGCCTCCAGCTCAACAGGACCAAATGCTCGTTTGGATGGTCCGCTATCAACGTTTTAGGTGACCACATTTCACAGCAAGGTGTACAACCTGACGCCGACAAGGTGCTGGCAATCAATGCCATGAAGACACCAGAGGACAGAAAGGTGGTCCACCGCTTCCTCGGGATGGTAAACCTTCTCGGACAATTCATCCCCAACATGGCATCCCACACCACGGCCCTCCGGCATCTCGTTAAAAAGTCGACAGTGTTCCAGTGGCTTCCCGCACATCAAGCGGAGTGGCTTGAGCTGAAGGCGAAGCTCACCACAGCCCCAGTACTGGCGTTCTTTGACCCAGCCAAGGATACCAAGATATCCACAGACGCAAGCTAGGACGGCATTGGGGCGGTGCTCCTCCAGAGAGACGATTCCTCGTCCTGGGCTCCAGTGGCATATGCCTCCAGGGCCATGACTCCGACTGAACAACGGTATGCCCAGATCGAAAAGGAGTGTCTGGGTCTCCTGACAGGAATAGTCAAGTTTCATGACTCCGTAGACGGTCTGCCAAAGTTCACAGTGGAAACAGACCACAGGCCTTTAGTCCACATAATCCAGAAGAATTTAAATGAGATGACACCTCGGCTGCAGCGAATTCTTCTTCGTTTCCGCCAATATGACTTCAAACTCGTCTACACACCGGGCAAGGAGCTGATCGTCGTGGATGCCCTATCCCAATCCATCACCACGCCGTGCGACTTCATTCGCCACATCAAGGCACAGGTGCAGTTGTGTGCCAGCAACATCCCAGCCACTGATGAACGAGTTGTCCAAATATGCGAAGAAACTGCGAAAGATCCTCTGCTGCAGCGCGTGATGCAACACCTCGCCCATGGCTGGCAAAAGGAGCAGTGCCCCCAGTTCTTCAACGTTAAGGACGAATTAACGGTTGTCGATCCTTCTTAAACTAGATAGAATCGTCATTCCCCAACGCATGCAAGCCATGATGCTCAAACTGATCCATGAGGGTCGCCTTGGGGGTCGAACAATGTCGACGCAGAGCTCGGCAGGCAGTCTACTGGCCTGGCATCAGTCAGGACGTTGCCAACACGGTCCTCAACTGCACAACATGCCAGAAGTTTCAACAAGCTCAGCCCAAGGAAACACTGCAACAGCACGAGATCGTGACTTCTCCGTGGTCCAAGGTGGGGATAGACTTCTTTCACGCAAATCGGCGTGATTACGTGCTCTTGGTCAACTACTTCTCCAGCTACCCGGTAGTGGTGAAACTGTCGGACCTCACGTCCAAGTCAGTGATTAAAGCCTGCAAAGAAACGTTTGCCGGGCACGGCATACCACTCACAGTAATGAGTGACAACGGCCCATGTTTCTACAGCCAAGAGTGGTCCGACTTTGCACGATCCTACCACTTCAGTCACATCACATCCAGTCCCCATTACCCACAATCAAACGGGAAGGCTGAAAAAGGGGTCCATATTGTCAAGCGGTTGCTTTGCAAGGCTGCAGACTCAGCCTCGGACTTCAACCTGGCGCTGTTGGCATACAGGGCAACCCCTCTGTCGACTGGTTTGTCTCCAGCACAGCTGCTCATGAACCGCAACCTGAGGACGACTGTTCCAGCCATCCATGTTCCAGACCTTGACCACCTCACAGTGCTGCAGAAAGTGCAGCGATCCGGGGACCAGCAGAAGATCACGTATGATGCTCATGCCAAGGATCTACCTGCGCTGGCTCCAGACAATGTTGTTCGCGTCCAGTTGCCTGAGGGAGGTTGGTCAGCCCCAGCTACTGTCGTCAGGCAGGCTGCCCACAGGTCCTTCGTTGTCCAAATGGCTGATGGCTCCATTCTACGGCGCAACAGGAGGGCGCTGCACAAAGTCACCTGCCCACCACCTGGCCGCACTTCTCCGCATGTCATCATGCCTCCTCTGGACATCTCGCTCCACGAGGCCACCGATCTGGCAGCGATCCCGCCTCTCCATGAGGCCACCGACATGGCAGCAATCCCGCCTGTCCAAGTGCCGGCGTGCCCCCCTCCACCTCTGAGGCGATCGACAAGAATTTGTCGCCCGCCACAAAGACTGAATCTATAGACTTAAATCTTGTAAATTTTGTTCAGTTTGCTCTGTATCTGCACGATAGACACCTTCCTATGTACATATGTTCATTCATGCACCACTTGTATATAATCATGTATGTATATATATCTGAGATACCCTCAATTACGACACGAGAGAGAAGATTGATAATTCAAAGGCTTTAATTAGCAGAGAACCAGACAGCTGCCAAGAAGTGTGCTCACTGCACGCTGCCCACTGAACATTATCGTATATACGGTTCCCTGGTGGGGCTTAGCCGGAGGCGGAGTCCCCCAGGGTTCCAAACCCGGTCTTAAAGGGATCATCACATTAAAGGTACAGTTATACAGTTATCATTCATCACATTCACCCCATGTTTAAAAAATACGCATAGTCCGTCCGGGGTGAAGTGGGATTACATGTTCAGTCTTTTGGGTGGTCTGATTGTCCGTGTTGACCTTCTCAGCTCCGGCGGTGGTGCGGCGGGTACGGTCGTCCTCGGTGTGGGTATATCCGGGAGCACGGTTGTCTGAGCATCTGCCCGTGTTGGAGCGGGGGGGTATCCGGGGTGACTAGGGTGATTGGTGCCGGCACCGGCTGGGGGGAAGGGGGCACTATGGGAGGGGCGCTGTCGGAGTCGGCAGATGGTGTGGGGAGGGGAGCGTCGGTAGAAGGGGGGCATCGGTGGGAGAGCCAGCGGGTGCCAGGTCTCGCATGGAAACGATGTCTTGCCTGCCGTCGAGGTACTTGGCGTAGGCGTATTGAGGGTTTGCGTGTAGCAGTTGGACCCTCTCGACTAGTGGGTCTGTCTTATGGCTCCTCACGTGCCTCCGGAGTAGAACTGGTCCCGGAGTCATCAGCCAACGTGGAAGCGAGACCCCAGAGGTGGACTTCCTGGGGAAGACAAACAAACGTTTGTGAGGGGTCTCGTTCGTGGCCGTACAGAGGAGCGACCTAATGGAGTGTAGGGCATCGGGTAGGACCTCCTGCCAGCGGGCGGTTGGGTGACTTCTTGACCGTAGGGCTAGAAGGACTGCCTTCCACACTGTCGTGTTCTCCCTCTCCACCTGCCCGTTTCCCCGCGGGTTATAGCTGGTCGTTCTGTTCGAGGCGATGCCCTTGTTGAGCAGATATCGACGCAGCTCATCGCTCATGAACGATGTACCCCGGTCGCTGTGGATATAAATGGGGAAACCAAACAGGGTAAGGTGCTGTGCAGTGCCTTGATTACGGAGGCTGAGGTCATATCGGGGCAGGGGACAGCGAATGGGAAGCGGGAGAATTGATCGATGACGGTGGACGGGAGAGGCTCTTTGAAGTCCACGCTTGGTCGCTCAAAGGGCCCAGAGGCCTTTACCAGGCGAGCCTTGTCTGGTCGGTCGAAGTGCGGTTTTAATTCCGCACAGATCTGGCCAGCCTTGGTCATGGCCTTGACCTCCTCGGTGGAGGAAGGTAGGTTTCGGGACTTGATGAAGTGAGCAAGCCGGGTGACCCCCGGGTGACAGAGGTCATCGTGGATGGCCCTCAGGCGGTCTTTCTGCGCGTTGGCGCACGTGCCGCGGGACAGGGCATCTAGGGACTCGTTGAGCTTCCCTGGACGATATGTAATATCATACGTATAGGTGGAGAGTTCTATCCTCCACCTCAGAATTTTATCATTCTTTATTTTGCCCCGTTGTGCGTTATCGATCATAAAGGCGACCGACTGTTGGTCGGTGACGAGGGCAAACCTCCTACCAGCTAGGTAGTGCCTCCAGTGCCGCACGGCCTCCACTATGGCTTGTGCCTCCTTCTCGACTGCAGAGCGCCGGATTTCCGAGGCGGTGAGGGTTCGGGAGAAAAACGCTACTGGTCTGCCCGCCTGGTTGAGGGTAGCAGCCAGGGCGACGTCTGATGCTTCACTTTCTACTTGGAAGGGGATGGTTTCGTCCACCGCGTGCATGGCGGCCTTGATGATATCGGCCTTGATACGACTGAAGGCCGACTGAGCCTCAACCGTCAGGGGAAAAACCGTGGTTTTAATGAGTGGTCGGGCTTTGTCCGCATATCTGGGGTCCCACTGGGCATAATAGGAAAAGAGTCCCAAGCACCGTTTGAGTGCCTTGAGGCTACTGGGGAGGGGAAGTTCCTTAAGGTGGTGCATACGGTCGGGGTCTGGGCCTAGGACCCCTTTTTCCACGACATGGCCGAGGATGGCTAGCTGGGTTTTGTGGAACACGCATTTCTCTTTGTTGTATGTCTGATTGAGGGCCCGGGCGGTCTGGAGGAACTTCCTCAGGTTTGCGTCGTGGTCCTGCTGGTCATGGCCGCAGATGGTGACGTTGTCCAAGTACGGGTATGTAGCTCGTGAGCCATACTGGTCCACCATTTGATCCATCGCCCTTTGAAGAACGGAGACTCCGTTTGTGACGCCAAAAGGGATCCTGAGGAAGTGAAAAAACCGACCGGCTGCTTCGAAGGCCATGTAGGGGCGGTCCTCTGGGCGGATAGGGAGCTGGTGATAGGCGGATTTTAGATCGACTGTGGAGAATACCCGATACTGGACGATTTGGTACACCATTTCTGCTATGCGGGGAAGTGGGTACGCATCAAGTTGCATAAAATGGTTTGTGGTCTGACTATAGCCCACCAGCATTCGTTGTTTTTCCCCAGACCGGACTACCAGTATTTGTGCTCTCCAAGGGCTGTTGCTAGCCTCTGTGACCCCTTCTTTTAGTAGTCGCTGAACCTCTGACTTGATGAAAGTCATGTCTTGGGCACTGTACCGCCGACTCCTGGTGGCGACGGGCTTACAGTGGGGGGTGAGGTTCGCGAAGAGGGGAGTGGTGCAACTTTGAGTGTTGCCAGGCTACATACTGTGAGTGGGGGCAGGGGTCCGCCGAACTTCAGTGTCAGGCTTCGGTGGCTGCACTGAAAGTCCAGACCGAGCAGCAGGGGGCGCAGAGGTGAGGGAGGATATAAAGTTTAAAACGGGCGTATTCGGTGCCTTGAATAGCAAGGTTCGTGACACAATACCCCGTGGTTTGGACCGAATGAGACCCAGATGCGAGGGCGATAGTTTGGGAGGCGGAATAGGTACGCAAGGAGCAGTGTCTTACCGTGTCTGGGTGAACAAATCTCTCCGTGCTCCCGGAGTCAAATAGGCAGTGGGTGTCGCGACCGTTGATTTGGACCTGCATCATTGAGTCCCGCATGTGCTTTGGCCGTGATTGATCGAGAGTGATCGCTCCCAGTTGCGGGTAGTCAGAGTCCGCAGTTGAGTCGGACTCACAAAATGGCCGCCGCCATCGGTCGCATGTGTCAGATTTTGAAGATGGCTGCCCCCATGACTCGCACAAGGCCGATGACGCGTCAGAAGTGGGCGTGTCCGGCTGGCGCGCAGCCGCTTTGCGGGGCCTGTGGGCCCGGGAGTTCGATTTCTGGGCCTGATGAGACCTTTGTTTGTGGCCTTTGGGCCCAGCCAGGGCCTTTGCGAAGTGCCCCTTCTTTCCACAGTCGTTGCAGATAGCGGAGCTATCTTAATTAAATTGAGATACCCTCAATTACGACTCGAGAGAGAGAGAAGATTGATAATTCATGGCTTTAATTAGCAGAGAACCCGACAGCTCCCGAGAAGTGTGCTCACTGCTCGCTTGCCCACTGATCATTACCTTATATACAGTTCCCGGTCTGAAAGGGATCATCACATTAAAGGTACAGTTACACAGTTATCATTCATCACAATATTGCCACTTTCCAAAATTTACTTCAAAATTGGGAGATGTCATAATATCCACTCATGTATACAATGAGATGCAGACAGGCAGTGATTGACACACAGGATAACCAATGAACACACACGACACATAACAACCAATCACCAGACAAGGCACCACCACTATAAAGCACACAGGGCATTAAGACTCTCCCTCTCTTTACAGGACACAGCTACTGAGATAGTAAGTGTGCACAAGCCAGTGAGCACTATCACCATGAGGTAGAGAGTTAGTCTGGTCAAGCCAGTAGGAGGTTGTCAGTTAGATTGATAGAATGTCAACCCACAGCAGACTATGTACAGCAATCAGGAAGTTCAATAAAACAGTGTTGGACCATCTCCTGTGTCGGAAGCCTGTTTCTAGTTTCACTGCATCCAGTTGCAGTCAACGTTGAACCAACTTAATTAACACATCAGCATCTCTGCCCAATATTTTTCGCATTTCACCACTAAACATTCTGCGTTGGCAACGTTGTGATTCTTAACCTGTAACAATCAACCACATGTGGCAATTAAGATGTGAAGTCCAGATGGTCTGAGTTCTTACAGTCCCAACTCTCTTGCAGATGAAAGTTTATTTCACTACTGATCAATTCATTATCTTTCAATCTCCACAAAATATCTCCTTTTGTCATTTTATGTAGTGTATACAGCTTTTCCATGTCCTGGCTTAAGACTGTACCTTGGTCCTGCACTCTTTAATGTTGCAATTTAAAATCTCTGTTGGATTGTGCAAAGCTTGGACCCTGGAATAATATTCATGATGCGCCCAAAGGTTTTGCAATTTATCAGGAGCAACATTGTTGACAGCCAGCAAATCATTTGGCTTCTTGTACCTGGAGGCTGTGAATTGGAATCTTCTGATATCCATTTTCTTCATGCCTGCGGGATTTTTAATGTCCAAGGCTTGGAGAAAAGTTTCAACCAGCCAAACATTCCAATCATTTTTCAGAACAATTCAACGCACCTCACGATTCTTAAAGTCAGGATTATGTTTAACTTGGAATGCTTTTCCATGATTTAACCGTTCAGGATTCTTTTCCAGGAGATGCAGCTTTAGCGCCGCCTTCTTTTGTGCAAGCAGCTCATTTTTCTGCCAAGAAAAATCCTCTTTAGCTGTTAAGATTTCTGTTAAGGCTACACCGATGTCTTGCGAAGAAAGCTTGGACGACATTCTCCCGAAACGGCGCGATGTCCGCCGACTGGCGCCCAAAACGGTGCCAATCAGACGGGCATCGCGCCGCCCCAAAGGTGCGGAATGCTCCGCATCTTTGGGGGCCGAGCCCCAACATTGAGGGGCTAGGCCGGCGCCGGAGGAATTTCCGCCCCGCCAGCTGGCGGAAACGGACTTTGTTGCCCCGCCAGCTGGCGCGGAAATGACATCTCGGGGCGGCGCATGCGTGGGAGCGTCAGCGGCCGCTGACAGTTTCCCACGCATGCGCAGTGGAGAGAGTCTCTTCCGCCTCCGCCATGGTGGAGACCGTGGCGGAGGCGGAAGGGAAAGAGTGTCCCCACGGCACAGGCCCGCCCGTGGATCGGTGGGCCCCGATCGCGGGCCAGGCCACCGTGGGGGCACCCCCCGGGGCCAGATCGCCCCGCGCCCCCCCCAGGACCCCGGAGCCCGCCCACGCCGCCTTGTCCCGCCGTTCAAAAGGTGGTTTAATCCACGCCGGCAGGACAGGCAATTTATCGGCGGGACTTCGGCCCATCCGGGCCGGAGAATCCAGCGGGGGGGGGGGCCGCCAACCGGCGCGGCCCGATTCCTGCCCCCGCCAAATATCCGGTGCCGGAGACTTCGGCAACCGGCGGGGGCAGGATTCACACCAGCCCCCGGCGATTCTCTGACCCGGCGGGGGGTCGGAGAATGACGCCCCTTGTTACTCCTTTGTGTTTGGTCCACAAATGTTACTCCTTTCTTTTTCTCCTCGCACTGTGTTTGGGCTCTGCTTAATTCCATTCTAGCAAGATTGTTTGCGTCCTCGCTTTGAAATTTTAAAGAAATATTCTTGTAGGTCAATAGCGTCAGTGATGCGACCATCAATTCACACGAGACGGAGAGTTGAAGTGAACAGTGGTTTTAATTCGCTAGAACTGTGCCTGCCTGCGACTGCTCTGCACTGAGAGCCGCCTGCAGGGCAGCAGATCTATATACCTCCCCCAAGGGGGCGGAGCCAGGGGCAGAGCCCACGAGGGCACTAACATGATACAATGCAATGTAATGTAATACAATGGTCCATAGGTAGAGCCCACAAGGTCATCAACATAGTCCAATGTAATGTAATGTAATACAGAGGTGAATGGTTGCCGTAATACATTCACCACATCCATCCCCTGTTAAAAAATTGAAGTCCAGCGGGGGTGAAGTGCCTCACAGGTTGAGTCAGTCCGGCTCCTTGATCGTGCACTGCGATCGCCTGAGCTCTGGTTTCGCTGCGGGCACGGGTGTTGACACCGGGAGCGTGTCTTCTGGAGCTTCATCCCTGTAGGTTGGCGATGGGGGAGGGGGTATAGGAGGGGGGGTGTAGGTCGTGCAGGGGTAGGGGCGCTGTTCGGTGTAGGGTAGGGGGGGTAGGTGATGGTCGTAGGGGAACCTGCGGGTGCCAGGTCCCGGAGGGAGACTGTATCCTGTCGGCCATCGTGGTGCGCCACGTAGGCATACTGGGGGTTGGCGTGATCTCGACCAGGGCTTCCGACTTCTGGCTCCTCACTTGTTTTCGGAGGAGTACAGGTCCCGGTGTCTCAGCCAGAACGGAAGCGAGACCCCGGAGGTGGATTTCCCGGGGAAAACAAATAGGCGATCATGAGGGGTCTCGTTCGTGGCTGTGCAAAGGAGTAACCTAATGGAGTGGAGTGCATTGGGGAGGACCTCCTGCCAGCGGGAAACTGGGAGACTCCTAGGCCGTAGGGCCAGGAGGACGGCCTTCCATACCGTTGCGTTCTCCCTCTCCACCTGTCCGTTTCCTCGGGGGTTGTAGCTAGCAGTCCTGCTCGAGGCGATGCCCTTACCGAGCAGGTACTGACACAGCTCGTCGCTCATAAACGAGGAGCCCCGGTCACTGTGGACGTAATTGGGGAAGCCGAACAAGGTGAAGATACTATGCAGGGCCTTAATGACGGTGGCCGCGGTCATGTCGGGGCAAGTGACTGCAAAGGGGAAGCGGGAGTACTCATCAACGACGTTGAGAAAATACACGTTGCGGTCGGTGGAGGGGAGGGGCCCTTTGAAGTCGATGCTGAGGCATTCAAAGGGCCGGGATGCCTTCACCAGGTGGGCCTTGTCTGGCCGATAGCAGTGCGGCTTACACTCCGTGCAGACTTGGCAGTCCCTGGTCATGGCCCTGACCTCCTTGGTCGGGGTTGCGGGTCTTGATGTAGTGGATGAGCAGGGTGACCCCCGGGTGAGAGAGGTCATTGTGGATGGCCCGGAGTCGGGCATCTTGCGCCCTGGCGCATGTGCCACGGGACAGGGCATCTGGGGGCTCGTTGAGCTTCCCAGGACGATATACGATATCGTAATTATAGGTGGAGAGTTTGATCCTCCACCTCAAGATTTTATCATTCTTGATCTTGCCCCGCTGTGTATTGTCAAACATGAAGGTTACCGACAGTTGGTCGGTGATGAGGGTGAACCTCCTACTAGCAAGTTAGTGCCTCCAATGCCGCACAGCTTCCACAATGGCTTGAGCTTCTTTTTCGAATCTCGGAGGCGTTGAGGGTACGGGAGAAAAAGGCTACGGGCCTGCCTGCCTGATTAAGGGTAGTGGCGAGGGCGACCTCTGATGCGTCTCTCTCCACCTGGAAGGGGATGGACTCGTCCAGCGCGCACATCGCAGCTTTGGCAATATCGGCCTTGATGCGGCTGAAGGCCTGGCGGGTCTCAGTCATCAGTGGGAAGATGGTGGCTTTGATAACTGGGCGGGCTTTGTCCGCATAGTTGGGGACCCACTGGACATAATATGAAAAGAACCCGAGGCATCTTTTCAGGGCCTTGGGGCAGTGGGGGAGGGGGAGTTGCAGGAGGGGGGGCATACGGCCGGGGTCGGGCCCTAGGACTCCTTTTTCCACGACATAGCCGAGGATGGCCAGTCGGGTTGTGCGGAAAACGCATTGCTCCTTGTTATAAGTGAGGTTGAGGGCTTGGGCGGTATGGAGAAACTTCTGACGGTTGGCGTTGTGGTCCTGCTGATTGTGGCCGCAGATGGTGACGTTGTCCAAGTACGGAAATGTGGCCTGCAGCCCTTACTGGTTCACCATTCGGTCCATCGTTCTTTGGAAGACCGAGACCCCGTTGGTGACGCCGAAGGGGACCCGGAGGAAGTGGAGGAGGCGGCCGTCTGCCTCAAAGGCCGTGTAGTGGCGATCTTCCGAGCGGATTGGGAGCTGGTGGTATGCGGACTTCCGATCTACCATGGAGAACACCCCGTAGTGTGCAATCTGATTCACCATGTCCGCTATCCGGGGAAGGGGGTACGCATCGAGGTGCTGTACCGGTTTATGGTTTGGCTATAGTCTACAACATCCGGTTCTTTTCCTCGGTCCTGACGACCACCACCTGGGCTCTCCAGGGGCTATTACTGGCCACGATGATCCCCTCCCTCAGGAGCTGCTGGACCTCGGACTTGATAAAAGTCCTGAGCTGGCCACTGTACCGCCTGCTCCAGGTTGCAACGGGTTTACAGTCGGCGGTGAGACTCACGAAGAGTGAGGGCGGGTCGACCTTTAGGGTCGCGAGACTACATACGGTGAGAGGGGGTAGGGGTCCGCCGAACTTCAGGGTCAGGCACCTGAGGTTGCACTGGAAGTCCAGTCCCAACAGGAGAGGAGCGCAGAGGTCAGCGGGGACATATAGTTTAAAATTGGCGTACTCGGTGCCTTGTATCACGAGGTTTGCGAAACAGAACCCCCAGATCTGCAGTGAGTGCGATCCGGAAGCAAGGGAGATTGTTTGGGATGCGGGGGGAATTTTGAGAGAACAGCGCCTTACCGTGTCTGGATGTACGAAGCTCTCCGTGCTCCCGGAGTCAAACAGGCAGGGTGTTTCGTGCCCATTGACCCGGAAGGTCATCATCGAGTTCCTGATGTGCTTGGGGCGTGACTGGTCGAGGGTGACCGCACCGAGTTGCGGGTAGCCGGCGTGGACGGAGGTGGTGGGGTGGTCCCAAGAGGCTGCCCCCTCGGTCGCACGTGTCGGGTGGCGATGAAGATGGCGGCCAAGATGCCGGCCCCCAAGAGTTGCACATGACGGGCCCTGTGGGAGATGGCGGCCAAGATGGCGGCCCCCGTCAGTCGCACGTGTTGGGTAGAGTCAAAGATGGCTGCCCCCACGGACAGCATGAGGCAGATGACATGTCTGGAGGAGGCGGTGCCGGCAGGCATGCAGCCATGCTGCAGGGTCTGCGGGCCTGTGAGTCTCAAAGTTGGGCCTGTGATTTAGAGATTTTGGATCTGGCCAAGTGTCCTTCCTTGCCGCAGTCGCTACAGGTCGCGTTCTGAGCCGGACAACGCTGCCTGGGGTGCTGGTGCTGGCCGCAGAAATAGCAGGACAGACCCCCGGGTTGGGCAGGCAGCCGCGCTGCCCAGGCCTGGGGCACCCTCTGGTCGGGAGTCCACGAGGGGGTTGCGTGAGGCTCTGAAAAGCTACTTCTCAGGAGGTGGATAGTTTTACCGTCTCTTCTAGGTTGAGGGCGCTGTTTTCGAGCAGGGGCTGTCTGACATAGTTGGACCGGACTCCAGCCACATAGATGTCCCGGATTGCGAGTTCCATATGCTGCGAGGCCGTGACGTCCTTGTAGTAGCAGTTTCGCGCGAGTACTTTCAGGTCGCGTAGGTTTTCCTCCAGCGATTCCCCGCGGCATTGGCGGTGAGTGGTGAGGAGATGCCACGCGAACACTTTGTTCGCCGGCCTCACGTATTGCCTTTTCAGGATTGCGACCCCGTCTGCGTACGTAGTCGCTTCCTCGATCTGCACGGAGATTCAATGGCTCACTCGGGCCTGGAGGAGGGTCAGTCTTTGTTCCTCGGTGACGGAGGGCGAGGAAGAGGTGGCGCGGTAGGCCTCAAAACATCAGAGCCAGTGCGAAAAATCCCTTTGGCTTCAGCGGCCTTTGGGTCAAGTTCTAGTCGATCAGGTTTGAGGGCTGCTTCCATCGCGATGTTGTAACTGATTAAATTGATGCGACCATCAATTCACACGAGACGGAGAGTTGAAGTGAACAGTGGTTTTCATCAGCTAGAACTGTGCCTGCCTGCGACTGCTCTGCACTGAGAGCCGCCTGCAGGGCAGCAGATCAAATACCTCCCCCGAGGGGGCGGAGCCAGGGGAGGAGCCCACAAGGGCACCAACATGATACAATGCAATGTAATGTAATACAATGGTCCATTGGTGGAGCCCACAAGGGCATCAACATAGTCCAATGTAATGTAATGTAATACAGAGGTGAATGGCTGCCGTAATACATTAACCACAGTCAGCACTGGATTCAGCTTTTCCGCTCTTTTTCAAAGCCGATTTTCCTTGTATCACCATTTTCTTTGAGTACTGCTACTGTCTACTTTCCCCCATCTTGCTCACATTTTTCCTGTGTTGGTGCTTCAGATGATTTTAAAGCTTTCCCAACAATCATTAACTTTTCCTTGTCAGCTGGATGCTCCAATGCCCCATTAAAATTAGTGGGCTAGGTTTCTGACTCTGTGGACACAACTTTAGTCAAAACATTCATTTTCGTAGCCGTTTTACAGGAAGTCATGGATTTGTTTAAGTCACTCAGCTTTTCTGCACAATTTCAGTTTCAGCAGCACTTAATCCTCAGCAAAGTAATTTCCGAATACTACACTGTTAAGAGTCAAATTTGCAACATCACCAACAATTACAGAACTGGTAACTGAAGTACATTTTTAATTAACTCCAGCCAAGGGCATGCGTCCACCTATCACCTGAAGTAACACCCTGGCATTTGTTGAGTTATTTGCAGGGAAAGTCACATCATTGCCACTGTCGTGACTAGGTGAGATGTGGTTGAAAGGATCGCCTCTCTTTCCATCCTTCAGTTGACTGTAGGTATTTTTCTCTTGCCAATTCAGTGAGTGTTTAACTATCTAAGTGCTGTGACTGTAAAAAAAATACACTCAAATATTTTTTTCTCATAAGTTTTAAAAGAAGAAATAATAGTATTTATTGTGCTTAACGCCCAATCTGAATACAAGTAAAAAAGATCTGACTCTCACTCACATATTAATTGAATAATTCACACACACATATGTTACAAAACGTGGGTGGTTTCAGATTGGACTTGATAGCCTTTCTAGATTCTGTGTCGAAATGATTTAAAGATGTTGACAGATTACTTTGGTCTTTTCTTCCGGAGTCAGCTGCTGCTGGGTTGATATTTAAGACACTGCCTTTTGTGACTGGTCAAAAGAACATGCATGGCACAAGCTTGCAAGATGGCTGGGGATAGAGAGTGCCAACTTAGGGTCTTTCTGGTTTCACTCTGACTAGCCTGGATAAAAGCAGCTTCGTAAAACAGAAAGAAGGTTAGTTTTCTCATCATTCACAGCTTATGTCTGGATGTTTTGTGAATGGTTAAGGAGATGGGTCATTGTCGTTGGTGAACTACTTCTCGACCCATGATTGCTGGTAGCTTTGTAATTTGTAGAGTACAGCTATGTTAATGTGCAGCCTCTTAGGAGCTGATGCTTAAGTCATTTAAAATGCCATTGATTTGACTTTTAACCTTCTCTGGCGGTTTCAGCCCACTCAATACATAAAGTCATTTTTGATGTAAAATATGGTTTGAGAACACCAATGGCAATAGCTGTCGACCCGTAACCTCAAGGATATTTTTTTTTAAATTTAAGTACTCAATTCTCTTTTTTCCAATTAAGGGGCAATTTAGTGTGGCCAATCCACCTACCCTGCACATCTTTGGGTTGTGGGAGTGAGACTCACGCAACATGGGGAGAATGTGCAAACTCCACACGGACAGTGACCCGGGGCTGGGATTGAACCCGGGTCTTCAGCGCCATGAAACAGCAGGGCTAACCACTGCACCACCGTGCCACCCAATCCTTAAGGATAAAGGCCTTCCTCACAAGATGAATATGGGGACACTTTACACTTCCCTGTAAGAGCAAGAATTTTGCCGCATTGCACCCAACCTTCACCCTCTTAGAGAATGAGGGAGATGTTCACTGCTTGTCATGAGTTTTACTGGTCAGGACATTTTCTTAAAGTATGTTTGTTAACGGTTTACATTTTAACAAACAATGCAACAAAATCACAAGAATGGTGCCGCATAGCAGGCAAAATAAAGGTTCAGCACACATGAATACAGGAGAACAGCAGTATAACTAACTCAATGCAATCATAAGACATAACTTGATGCCTCTATAAGCCCAGCCACAGAACAAAGGAGAAACAGGATAAAATCATGAAAACATGTTCAAATGATGCACACTTTCCCCCTCAGCGATTGCACACAATTGCCACGTGAGTTCAGGGTAAATTATTTGCGCTATGATCGGGCACGCATCAATATACTTCTCCCTCAACGCCAGAGGCACCAAAGACACCGCAACCTCCTCTCCTCGGACACCAAATCCACCTGCACCCATGCAGGGACCAATCACGGATTCTTTATACCCATCCAAGAGAAAAGAAAACACACAGTGAAAATACACGAGAACCCCAGTTCTAGCTCTCACTGGGGCTCTATCCCTACCTCCACACCAACCAAACACCCATCACCCTGCCATGGCTCCACTCATCTTTATTATGTGAATTGGACATTCTGAATTCTCCCTCTGTGTACCCGTACAGGCGCGGGAATGTGGTGACTCAGGGATTTTCACAGTAACTTCATTGCAGTGTTAATGTAAGCCTACTTGTGACAATAAAGATTATTATTCATAAATGAGATAAGGGGTGTCCAAAAAGCACTCCTTTCCCATAACCCAAGGATTACATCACATAATTTAAAAAAGGAATAAAACTGCACAGACCAGATTTCACATAATCACAAAAACTCTAATCAGAATCACCCAAGGACATAGACATATATCCCCCCACAGACAACCATGAAATGTGCACTAGGATAAAATTAAGGATTAAAAGACAAGCAGAGCCAGAGCTTGCACAAATGCAGATGTGCCCAGATGCGCCACGCCAACCAGTGCCGAAGGGCCTCCGCCGGCCGGCGCGAGTTGGCGCATGCGCAGGAGCACCAGCATGTTCTGGCACATGCGCAGAACCGTTGCCGTGATTCCTGCGCATGCGCAGGGGTTTCTTCTCCGGGCCAGCCATCGTGGAGCCTTACACAGGCCGGCATGGAAGGAAAGAGTCCCCCCATGGCACAGGTCCACCCGCAGATCGGTGGGCCCTGATCACGGGCCAGGCCACCGTGCGGGCCCCCCTGGGGCCAGTTCCCCCGCGCGCCCCCCCCCCCACCCCACCCCCACCGAGGACTCCGCAAGCCGCCCTCAAAGCCAGGTCCCGCCGGTATGGACCTTGTCTAATCCACGCCGGCGGGACTGGCCGAAAACGGGCGGCCGCTCGGCCCATCGGCGTCCGGAGAACCACTGGTGGGGGGGGGGGGGCACTGCCAACGATCCCCGCCCCCGCCCAAAAACCGGCGCCGGAGAATTCGGCAGCCGCCGTCGGAGCGGCGGGGCTGGATTCACTTTTTTTTTAAAACACATTTTATTCAAACTTGTATCAAAGTAGTTACAGCAAATAAACTCCCCGGGAAACATTCTTTCCAACAATCAACTATACAGTCTGTACAGATTTTCCTCCTTTTTCACCCCCCCACCCCACCCCCCTGCGACGAACAGCTCCTCAAACATGGTCACAAACATCCCCCACCTTTTCTCAAACTCCCCTGCTGAGCCCCTTAACTCATACTTTATCTTCTCTAACCGCAGGAAGTCGTACAGATCACCCAGCCATGCTGCTACCCCCGGTGGCGATGCCGATCGCCACTCCAGTAAAATTCGTCACCGTGCACTCAGAGAGGTGAAGGCCAAGACATCGGCCTTCCTCCTCTCCATGAGCTCCGGCTTCTCTGAAACCCCAAATATCGCCACCAAAGGGTCCTGGTCCACCTCCTCCTTCACTATCCTGGCTAAGACCGTGAACACTCCCACCCAGAATCTTCCCAATTTTCCACAACCCCAAAACATGTGCGCATGATTCGCTGGCCCGCGCCCACACCTCTCACACGCATCTGCTACCCCCTGAAAAAACCCACTCATTCTCGTCCGAGTCAGATGCACCCTGTGCACCACCTTAAACTGTATCAGGCTCATCCTTGCACAAGAGGAGGTGCCGTTTACCCTTCGCAGTGCCTCACTCCATACTTCCCAATTGATCTCCATTCCCAACTCCGCTTCCCATTTCACCTTGATCTTCACCACCCGCTCGCCTACCTGGTCCCCCAGCCACTTATATATATTCCCAATTCTTCCCACCCCTTCCACATCCAGAAGCAACAGTCGCTCCAGCAGGGTGTATCCCAGCAATCTAGGGAACCCCTTCCAGACCTTTTGTGCAAAGTCCCCAACCTGTAGATATCTGAACTCACCACCCGTCGGCAGCTCTACCCTCCCCCTTAGCTCCTCCAGACTGGCAAACCCGTCCTCCAAATACAAATCCCTCACCTTGACCAGCCCCACTTCCCTCCACCTCCTGTATACACTATCCATCCCCCCCCCCCCCCCCGGCTCAAACCCATGATTCCCGCTCAGCGACGTTAGCACCGACATCCCTTCCACCCTAAAATGCCACCTCAGCTGATTCCATATCTTCACCGTGGACTGCACCTCCTGGCTCCCTGAATACCTACTCGGAGCCATTGGCAATGCTGCCGTCACCATAGCCCTCTAACTATACCCCTCACAAGATTCCTCCTCCATCCTAACCCACTCTACCCCTTCTCCTTCCCACCACCGCCGCACCTTGTCCACATTCGCCACCCAATAATAATGAAGCAGGTTTGGCAACAACAACCCCCCCTGCTGCCTCTGCCTCTGTAGCAGGGTCTTCCCCACCCTCGGCACCTTCCCCGCCCATACAAAGTCAGAGATGATTGTGTCCACTTTCTGAAAAAAGGCCTTTGGTATAAAGATCGAGAGAGCCTGAAAGATAAACCTCTGCATAATATTCATTTTCACCACTTGGACCCTCCCCGCCAACGTTAAGTGCAGTGTATCCCACCTCTTGAGATCCTCCCTGGCCTTCTCCACCAGCTTTGTTAAGTTCCACTTATGGAGCCCCATCCATTCCCTCGCTACCTGAATCCCCAAATACCTAAACCTATCCCTCGCTACCGTAAATGGCATCCCCCCTAAATTAGCCCGCTGTGCCAGCTCTTACACCGGGAATACCTCGCTTTTCCCTACATTCAGCTTGTATCCCGAGAACCCTCCAAACCTCCCCAACAGGCCCATAATCCTTCCTATACTCTCCAACGGATCCGAAACATACAGCAAGAGGTCATCGGCATAGAGTGACAGCCGATGCTCCCTCTGTCCCCTCATTATCCTCTGCCACTCTGCCGACCCCCTGAAAGTCATCGCCAATGACTCTATGGCCAGCGCAAACAGCAGCGGCGACAGCGGGCACCCCTGCCTCGTACCCCTGTGTAGGTCAAAGCTTCGTAAGCTCATATCATTCGTCCTCACCCTCGCTCTTGGTGCCACATACAGCAACCGCACCCATACCACAAATCTCGGCCCAAACCCAAATCTTCCCAAAACTTCGAACAAGTACCGCCACTCCACCCGGTCAAATGCTTTCTCTGCGTCCATGGACACCACCACCTCTGGTACCAGAGCTCTCGACGGATTCATCACCACATTCAACAGCTGTCTTATATTACTCGCGAGCTACCTGCCCTTCACAAAGCCTATTTGATCTTCTGCAACTACCCCCAGGACACAATCCTCCATCGTCCCCGCCAAAAACTTAGCCAATACTTTCACATCCGTGTTCAATAGTGATATGGGTCTATACGACCCACATTCCACCAGATCCTTCCCTTTTCTTGGGATTAGTGTGATTACCGCCTGCTTCATTGTCTCCGGCAACTCCCCCTTCTCCAGTGCTTCATTAAACGCCCCCAACAGATGTGGTGCCAGGTCCGTTACAAATTCCTTGTAAAATTTTGCCGGGTACCCATCCGGCCCAGGGGCCTTCCCCGACTTTATTCCCCTGACACTGTCCAGCACCTCCCTCAGCCCCAGGAGCTCCTCCAACGCCTGCCTCTTTGCTTCCTCCACCTGGGAAAATTCCAGCTCATCCAGCAACTACCCCATGTCCCCCTCCTCTCCTCCTGGGTCTGCCTCATAAAGTCCCTGGTAATACTCTCTAAATGCCTCATTTATCTTCCCTGGCTCCAACACCACATCCCCAGCCCCAGTCCGGATCTTCAATATTTCCCTGGACGCAGCCTGCCTCCGCAGCTGGTGCGCCAGCATGCGGCTCGCCTTCTCCCCATACTCGTATTGCACCCCTCTTGCCCTACGCAGTTGCCCTACCGCCTTCCCCGTTGTCAGCCTATCAAATTGCCCCTGCAACTTTTTCCTTCTCGCCAATCCCTCCACTGTGGGCACCCTCGAATATTCCCTGTCCACCTTGTGATGAATGTATTACTGCTACCATTCACCATTGCAATTGCATTACATTGTATTGTATTATGTTGATGCCCTTGTAGGCTCCATCTGTGGCTCTGCCCCCTCGGGGGAGGTATATAGAGCTGCAGCCTGTAGGCAGCACTCAGTACAGAGCGGTCGCAGACAGGCACAGTTCTAGCTGATTAAAACCACTGTTCACTTCAACTCTTCGTCTCGTGTGAATTGATGGTCTCATCAATTTAATCAACTACAATATCGCTATGGAAGCAGCCCTCAAACCTGACCGACTGGAACACGACCCACCGGCAGCTGAAGCCAAAGGAATTTTTTTCGCACTGGCTCCACTGTTTTGAGGCCTACCTCGCCACCTCCTCCTCGCCAACCATCACCGAGGAACAGAAACTGAGTCTCCTCCACGCCCGGGAGAGCCACAGAATCTCCATGCAGATCGAGGAAGCGACCACGTACGCAGACGCGGTCGCGATCCTGAAAAGGCAGTACATGAGGCCAGTGAACGAAGTGTTCGCACGGCATCTCCTCACCAGTCATCGTCAACGTCCCGGGGAATCGCTGGAGGAATACCTACGCGATCTGAAGGTACTCGCTTGAAACTGCAACTACAAGGACATCACGGCCTCGCAGCATATGGAACTCGCCATCCGGGACACCTATGTGGCTGGAGTCCGGTCCAACTACGTCAGACAGCGCTTGTTCGAAAAGGCCGCCCTCGACCTAGAAGAGACGGTAAAACTATCCACCTCCTTAGAAGTAGCGTTTCAGAGCCTCAATGCTTTCCCCTCCGACCACGCGATCACCCAGACCAGAGGGTGTCCCAGGCCTGTGCCGTGCGGCTGCCCACCCACCCCGGGGGGCTGCCCTGCTATTTCTGCGGTCAGAACCAGCACCTCAGGCAGCGTTGCCTGGCTCGGAACGCGATCTGTAGCGACTGCGGCAAGAAAGGACACTTTGCTAAAGTCTGCCTGGCCAGAGCCAAAGCTCCTAAATCACAGGCCCGATTTTCAGACTCACAGGCCCGCAGACCCCGCAGTGCGGCTGCATGCCTGCCGGTACCGCCCACTTCGGATGCGTCATCAGCCTTGTGCTGTCCGTGGGGGCAGCCATTTTTAACCCTACACGACACGTGTGACTCACGGGGGCCGCCATCTTGGCCGCCACCTCCAATGCCGCCCAACACGTGCGACCGACGGGGGCCGCCATCTTGGGACCACCCCACCTACTCCGACCACCTCGGCTACCCACAGCTCGGTGCTGTCACCCTCAACCAGTCACGGCCCAAGCACCTCAGGAACTCGATGATGACGTCTGGATCAATGGGCACGAAACGACTCTGGGAGCACGGAGAGCTTCATACACCCAGGCACGGTAAGGCGCTGTTCTCTCCAAATTTCCCCTGCATTCCGAACAATCTCCCTCGCTTCCGGATTGCATTCAGTGCAGATCCGGGGGTACTGTGCCACGAACCTCGCGAAACAGGGCGCCGAGTACGCCAATTTGAAACTATATGTCCTCCCCGACCTCTGCGCTCCTCTGCTGTTAGGACTGGATATCCAGTGCAACCTCAGGAGCCTGACCCTGAAGTCCGGCGGGCCCCTACCTCCTCTCACCGTATGTAGCCTCGCGACCCTAAAGGTCGCCCCTCCCCCACTCTTCGCGAACCCCACCACCGATTGTAAACCCGGCCCCACCAGGAGCAGTCGGTACAGTGCCCAGGATAGGACTTTTATCAAGTCAGAAGTCAAGCGGCTCTTGAGGGAGGGGATCATCAAGGCCAGTAATAGCCCCTGGAGAGCCCAAATGGTGGTCGTCAGGACCGGGGAAAAGAACCGGATGGTTGTAGACTACAGCCAAACCATAGATCGGTACACGCAACTCAATGCGTACCCCCTTCCCCGGATAGCAGACATGGTGAATCAGATTGCACACTACCGGGTGTTCTCCATGGTAGATCCGAATACCACCAGCTTGCAATCCGCCTGGAAGATCGCCACTACACGGTCCTTGAGGCACTGCGTGGAGTGTAAGCCGCACTGCTATTGACCGGATAAGGCCCACCTGGTGAAGGCATCCCGGCCCTTTGAGCGCCTCAGCATCGATTTCAAAGGGCCCCTTCCCTCCACTGACCGCAACGCGTATTTTCTTAACGTCGTTGACGAGTATTCCCGTTTCCCCTGTGCCATACCATGCCCCGACATGACCTCGGCCACTATCATTGAGGCCCTGCATCTTAATCAAGTTTCTCTTGATTTTCCAAAATGAGACACGTTACTAGTTATGTCATGAGTAAATTCATAATCATCTGCCATTACCAAGGAGTCCATTATTTTACCAACTTTCAGGTGAGACCCTAACTGCAAAGGAATGCTGTTTTTGAATCCCTCCACCGATATCATCTCTCTCAAGTTATTGAAGTTCTGTTCCACTTTTATTGACCTACGTCACCTATTGAACAGTTTCTTCTCCCTGGCAAATTCTACATAAATCTGGCCCATTCACTTCCTCAGATTGCTGAATTTCGGTCTGTTGGTCTCCGGCAACAACTTGTCAGAGTTGGGTCTAGAAGTCTTTACTGCCTCATAATCACACAAGTGCACTGATGTAAAGAGATGAGTACACCTCCAAAGCCCTCTCTATCAAGACAAGCACAGTCGATTGCTCTTTTAGCCAATTCAGATTCATGGCAATTTTCTCGAAGGACGGGAAGAACAGCTGCACTCTCTCCTCACTAAATTTAGTACTGAGCAAAACTTCTTTTCCACATCAAAATAAAGAGGAGTTCTCTCTGAGTCAGCCTCAATTCTCCTGTCAACTCAAGTTTATGTAGTTAGAATCCATTCTTTATTTCAAGTTTTCCATCTATCTCTCTCTATTTATCTCTTTCCTCTCTTTCTCATCTCGCTCTTTATAAGTCAATCTTTCTTTGTTTTATTTCTTTTTTAAATTCTGGCCAGTTGTGCTCAGCCATAACATAACCAATTATTTCTTCCTCAAGGCCCAAGTACCCAGCCAATCCTTCAAGGATCTCACCCCCCTCAGTTCCTGATTTTACATTGATCCCCATCTGCTCTGCTACAACTTGCAAGCTGTCTTTTCTCAATTGTTTCAAGTGTTCAGTCAGGTCTTCTCTCTAAACAAGGTTTTGAAACTCAAAGATAGCCATGTCCATTTCCCTATAAGATGTAGCAAAAGCCATTGTGAAATCTTGTTTGTTTAAATGTTGGGAGGCTCCAGTGAATCCATTTCAGTCTCTGCAAGAGCCCCCAGTTTTGTTCCCATTCTCGTGGGAAAAGGATTTCAGTTTTTATAATTTTTCCTTTAATGTGAATCACAGCCAACATAAAGTAATATGCAAATCAGAGTTGGTATGAACTATAAATTACACATGGAAAAGCGAATAAAACAGAGACTACCTCAAATTCCAGCAGATAGTCGACTCCACCTGTATGGTTGCAATTTTAGCCACAGTTTATCCAAGCAGAATCCAATCCATTTCCTTCAAGGAATTAGTCAACTCCATAAACAGTGGCTTCTGTGTGTGGTGAAAGCGCTGTGTTGTATTGTGCTGCCACACTGTGTAACCAAGGTTCCATTTGACAATCTTCCCTATGGCACATTTATTTCAGGAACTTTCTCAACTATGAGCTCTTTTCGGTCGTGTAAAGTGTGAATGAAGAGAACGAAGAACAAATGTGGATCGACCGGAACTCCCCTCTCTGCCCTTCTCTCTTTGTCTTCCTGGACAAATGGCTTTCATATTTGAACTTTCTGTTAGTACTTCCAGGTCAAGAGTTACCAGGTCACATGGACCAGTATTTCTTATCATCCAAAAATTATAAATGATCCCTTTACAAGTGATACAAATTCGCAAAAGTTCTTTTCAAACATTTTTGAAAAGAATTACAGATTTCCCAAACATTTTAAAGTAATTACAATTTTTCTTCATTGATTTTGCTTCTGGGTCAAAAGCCGTCATAGTTACCTGAATGATTGGGACCAGAACTTTCAATTCAATCAGAATTCAATTCCTGACCAGGTTTGAATGAACTGATCTCATTCATGACAATGCTGTCATCAGCCAATAAATTAACCCATGTTCCTGTCTTGCGTTTTTTGCCTAAGATTACTTTGAATACTTCAGGGAGGGAAGGTAGGGGGTGAATTTCCTTGTAGCTGTTTTTGCAAAACACCATGTTTACGCAGAGAAATCACGCTACCATCTTCGCGGAACTGTTTCCTCGGATCAGGGTGAGCATTTTGGCATGTTGAACACAGCATTATTGTCTGCTGATGGTAGGGACCTGTGGCCTGCTTTGAACAGTAACTCTTTTTGCTGCTCTCTTCCTCCTTCCCCCTCACACATTGTCGAGTCTCCTTTTTTTAACCTGTTGAGTTTCGTTTTTAGATCTGCCTTGCAGGGTGAGTCACAGCTGAAACAGAACGCCCACACCATTGAGTGTGGCTGATAAAAGGAGTGAGCAAATAAAAGGCTTTAAGCCATCAAAGTGAGGTGTCAAAGGCCCTGATGACATATTTCCAGCATTTTCCCTTTGTTAGTTCAAAGTGTGGGTGGAGCAGGATACTGCGGGATCTTCCTTTCCTGTTAAACATTTACGTGCACTTGAGAATCAAGCCCCATGTAGTATGGGCTGTAGTCTGGAATATTAACCTAATGTTCAGTCTTTGATCTAAAGATTGTGGCAATAGTAAGATGACTCTGAGTCCTCAACTAAAGAGCTGAGGATATCTGTCCCATGTGGAGGTGGGTTGGGGGGGGGGGGGGGGGGGGGGGGGGGGGGGCGGGCAATGTTGAGTGGAGCAGAGAAGCGATACTCAAGAGGCAAGAATTGCAGGAGTGTGGCTATCATGGAGGAGTGTAAGCTTTAAGAAGACTATAGAGATAGGGAGGCCATGAAGGTATTTGAAAACAAGGTTGAGAATTTTTAAACCAGGGCAAATCAGACAGCAACGTAGGGCAAAAAGCACAGGAAAGATGGGTGAATGGAACGAGATGCAAGTTAGGACATAGATTTCATAGAATTTACAGTGCAGAAGGAGGCCATTCGGCCCATCGAGTCTGCGCCGGCTCTTGGAAAGAGCACCCTACCCAAGGCCAACACCTCCACCCTATCCCCATAACCCAGTAACCCCACCCAACACTAAGGGCAATTTTGGACACTAAGGGCAATTTATCATGGCCAATCCACCTAACCTGCACATCTTTGGACTGTGGGAGGAAACCGGAGCACCCGGAGGAAACCCACGCTCACACGGGGAGGATGTGCAGACTCCGCACAGACAGTGACCCAAGCCGGGAATTGAACCTGGGACGCTGGAGCTGTGAAGCAATTGTGCTATCATGGACCACAGAGTTTCAGATGTGCTTACGTTTACAGAGGGCCAATCATGGGAGGACATCCACCCCAATGCCCACAGTCAGTTTGTTGAGAAGTTCACTGAGGTTGACAACATCATTGAGGGACCATCGAGAGACCAGGACCAGAGGGACCACAGCTCAGAATGAATCAATGTGGTTGATAGAGAAAATTGGAATGTTGACAGTGTGATGTGGTAAGACAACTATTTAATGCCTCATGCACCATGGTGACATGTCAGGTGAGGGCCAAACTCTTCAGCCGTTATCGTACCTCAATTGCGCCCGCGAACTGGAGGAATTGCCATGTCCTGTGAATATTCTTGGGTCAGCCATTCAACAAGAGAGCCTCACTCATTTTGCAGCTACCAGGTGAGAAGGGGTGAACTGACTCCCCTCTAGTCAACCTTCTCGATTGGTCACAACAAGGGCTTTAAGTTTCTTTTTCACAAGGAGATGCCTTTTCAAATCCAAATATATTTAATTACTTATGAATGAGCAATAAAGAGCCAATCAAACAAGGTTTTCTTGAGCCACGGACAGAACAAATTAATTAACCACTAAACCTGAGAGCAAAAAAAATAAAAATGAGATGTCACACACACAGGTATCAGGAATAAGGGAAGTTAGAGTTCAATAAGAAGTTAAAAGAACTTACAGTTAAGTGTCCTTTGATTTTCTTTCAAGCATAAATTTTAAACTATGTGGCAAATTAAGATTAGTTGGTATCTTGGATGCAGTCCAAGATACTGCAATTATTAGGCAATCCCAGTTCGCTGGTAGGTTTCTGATGGTTGAATTCTCGAATTAGGTGCCACACACTTTTTCTAAAAGAGAGAGGGGGAGGAAGCAGTTTTTGTGTTTATTTCCTTAGATGAAAATATTCTTACTGGCCCCTGTGCCACTTGCAATCCCTCTGCAATATCTGTGACTGGTCTGTTATATTTCACCCATTGTGTATTTCCAAGGCGTTTTCAGTGGATCTGTATATTTCAGTCATCATTTTAATATCTAGTATTTTGTATTCTAATGTCTCTAACTCAGACAGTGACGGGTTTCAGTGGGTCTCCGAACTGTAGGAAATGTCTCTCTTCACACTCCCCTGAGGGTGACTGGTTTACCTTTTCACCTTCACCTTGGAAGGTGACCTTCCATTTTCAAGTAGTTTGTCCTGTTTCATTTCAAATTGCAAAATTTAAATTCAGTTGAAAGTTGAAAAGTAATATTTTCAAAAATAAAGGGGCATAACCTTATGACAGTACGGGGGAAAAACAGAAAGGAGATGACTGGCTGGTTTGTTGAGCTTGTTCCTCCAAATATTTATGATGCAACTAAGACTCCTTGTCTCCCGGTATACCGTTCCACTGTGATCTTACGGGAAAGGGAAAATAAAGATAATTTTTTGAAAAACCCTTGGGCCAATTCAAGAATAGGAAATCCGGGAAATCCCCTACTCTGACTTCCTGTTCAGCTCAGTGGAGGAGCCACTGGTCGATGGATGGTGGTTCATTTAGTAGTTACATCAATAAGGCTTGCCTGTGAGAATGTCCTGAGATTCCTGCTGGTGCCAACAGGCAGGGAGTGGAGTAGCTCTGCCGAATGCCCACCTTAGTTCAGGTATCATAGATTATCATAGAATTTACAGTGCAGAAGGAGGCCATTCAGCCCATCGAGTCTGCACCGGCTCTTGGAAAGAGCACCCTACCCAAGGTCAACACCTCCACCCTATACCCATAACCCAGTAATCCCACCCAACACTAAGGGCAATTTTGGACACTAAGGGCAATTTATCATGACCAAACCTGCACATCTTTGGACTGTGGGAAGAAACCGGAGCACCCGGAGGAAACCCACGCACACACGGGGAGGATGTGCAGACTCTGCACAGACAGTGACCCAAGCCAAAATCAAAATCGAACCTGGGACCCTGGAGCTGTGAAGTAATTGTGCTATCCACAATGCTACCGTGCTGCCCTGGTATCTGTATGACGAGCGTGGATAGCAATGTAGGCTTTCCACCCTGTCCCGGCAGATTTACCTATGACCTCAAACCGTCAGCCCTGAGTACGGTGTTCTCGCCCTGTGTATCGATCTTCACATACCAACCCCTCCAGAGCCTATCCTTTATAGCTTTTCAAAATGACTACACCTTTGTATGAGTACCTGTTGTAGAATGTTGCAGCTATTTTGTTCTCAAGTTGCAATGCTGCTAACCTGGGTGATTGGCTGAGTTCCCAATCTCTCTATATTCAGACTGTTTCCTAATGTATTCCTCTCGCCCTCAACTAGTACTGATAGTGTTGTCATTTAAAAAGAATACTGCATTGATGAGTATCATGTTGTTATAATGATATAAATCCTTGTAATTATTTAATATGCAAGACACAAGGCACCATCATTCATAAGGGATTGTGTAAACATGTTGGAGGTTCATTTATTAAGACAAGGCATATGCGAATAGTTACACATAGGTATAAAGCTTGAAGATAGCATAGCTGTGTGTGTGCTGCTCAAAGCAAGTGTAAAACTAAGACTGGATCGCAGGATATACTTCCTTTCTTTAAAAAAAATAAATTTAGAGTTTAGAATACCCAATTATTTTCTCCCAATTAAGGGACAATTTAGCATGGCCAATCCACCTACCTTGCACATCTTTGGGTTGTGGGGGTGAAACTCAGGCAGACACGGGGAGAATGTGTAAATTCCACACAGACTGTGACCCGGGGCTGGGATTGAAACCGGGTCCTTGGTGCTGTGAGGCAGGAGTGCTAACCACTGTGCCACTGTGCTGCCCTATATTTCCTTTCTAGTGATGTTATGCTGCTACCCCTTAAAAACAAATGACAACAATTCCATGCCGTTGTTTTATTACTGGGAATCCCACACCCTGTCAGGGACACAATCCACCCCTGCCCTTTATTGATTTAAAAAAAAATTACAATGCCCAATTCATTTTTTTCCACTTAAGAGGCAATTTAGTGTGGCCAATCCCCCTACCCTGCACATCTTTTTGGGTTGTTGGGGGCGAAACCCATGCAAACACGGGGAGAATCTGCAAACTCCACACGGACTGTGACCCAGAGCCGGGATCGAACCTGGGACCTCGGCGCCGTGAGGCCGCAGTGCTAACCACCGTGCTGTCCTGCCCTTCACTGATGACACAAAGATGCGCTGGCTAGCATGAGTTCCTCAAGATGGTTCAGTCCCCAGTCTTGACCAAGTCATTGGGCAGGGGAAGAGGTAAGAGGGCAGGAAATGTCACCTTAAAAGAGGGGAATGAAGTGAGGGCCATCATCTTTTGCAGGAGCAGCTATCCAGTTGAAGCAATGTTGGAAGGGACATCTTTCAGATGAAACATTGAGCTGAGCCACCAACAGCCCACTCTGATCCAATGGAACTGTATCTAAATAGGAAAGTTTTTCCCAGTGCCCTCTCAATATTTATGCCTCATCCAAAATCGCTATCTGGCAATTACCACATTGCAACTTCAGGAAGCTTGCTGTACACAAATTGGCTGATGTGTTTCCTACATTACAGCAGTGGTTGCAATTCCAAAAGTACGAAATGGTCTTTGAAGTGCTTTGGGGCATCCTGAGGCTGTAAAAGGTGCTATATAAATGTTAGTATTTATCTTTTTACATGAGAGAGCTTACAATCAGGGAACACTGTATGGGCGGAGTGAAGAGAAATAAATTAAAAATTCAGGCTTCATCTCCCTCAGTGATTTCCTGGGGTTTTAAATATTGCACATATACAAGTGGGGAGACGGCATTGGCTCTGGGATTCACTGAATTTGTGCGGAAAGTGTTTTTTTGCGATTCCAGTGACAGGGTGAAAAAAAACTGGTTGCCTGGAGAGCCAGGAAAATGAGGAAAGGTTTCTGGAGAAATGAGTCATCTCCTGATTACACAAGTCAAAACACGTCAGTTAAAGAGCACACAATGAATACATGCCAAGACATTTAACACAGCCAGGTGAATACCAACAATACTGTCCTGGCTGCTCTGTACCATAGGTATTCATGCCCCTTTGAGGAATTTGACACAGTACAAAGTAAATTCCCTGCCTCTTTCAGACCTGTCGCATGACCAGAAAGTTAATAGGAGGAGGAGACGAGAAAGGTCACGGTCAACGGGGGCAAGGGACGCAGCCCCCTTCAGTTCCCCTCATGGTCACACATAAAAAAGCCTGATTTAGATAATACACTTTTTCTTTATTCCTCCTTCCAAAACAGACAATTTCACATTTTCCCACATTGTACTCCATTTGCCAGAATTTTGCCCACTCACTTAACCTGTCTGTATCCCTTTGTATCCTCATAATGTCCTCTTCACAACTTACTTTCCTACCTATCTTTGTGTCTCCAGCAAATTTAGCAACTATACCTTCAGTCCCTTCATTTGAGTCATTTATATAAATTGTCAAAACTTGAGGCCCAGCACTGATCCCTATGGCTCACCAATCGTTACATCCCGCCAATCAGAAAATTACCCACTTATGCCTATTCTATTTCCTGTTGCTAGCCAGTCCTCTATCCATGCCAATATGTTACCCCCTCCACCATGAGCTTTTATTTTCTGCAATAACCTTTGATGTGGCACTTTATCAAATGCCTTCTGGAAATCTCAATACAGCACATCCAGTTCCCCTTTATCCACAGCACACATGAAACCTTCAAAGAACTACAATAAATTGGTTCAACATGATTCTCCTTTCACAAAACCATGTTGAGTCTGCCTGATTACTTTGACTTTTTCTAAGTGCCCTGCATCTTTAATAATAGCTTCTAACATTTTCCCTATTACAGATGTAGTTTCTTGCTTTCTGTCTCCCCCCCCCCCCTTTTTGAATAAAGGAGTTACATTTTCTGTTTTCCAATCTAATGGAATCTTAATGAACTAGTGAATTAAAAAAAATTAAAACCAACGTATCAAATATCTCACTCACCACTTCTGTTAAGACCCGAGGATGAAGTCCATCAGGATCAGGGAATTGTCAGCACACAGTTTGCTAAATACCATTTTCCTGGTGATTGCAATTTTCTTGAGTTCCCCTCTCTCTTCCAATTCCTGATTCACAGCTATTTCAGGGGTGTTACTTGTATCCTCGGTAGTGAACATGGTGCAAAATACCGGTTCAATTCATCTGCCATCTGCTCACTTTCCATTATCAATTCTCCAGACTAATTTTCTATAGGACCACACTCAATCTTCTCTTTTGCAAACATCTATAGAAACTCTTACTATGTATCTTTATATTTCCAGCTAGCTTTCTTTCGTAGTCTAATCTTTTCCTCCTTATTATTCTTTTGACCATTTTTCACACTTTTTTATGTCTGTCCAATCTTCTGATCTTCCACTCACCTTTTCACAATTATATTTTTTCAGTAAGCTTGATACTATTTTTAACTGTTTTGGTTAACCACAGATGGTGGATGCGCCCCTTGTTTCTTTCTTGTTGGAATGTATCTATTCTGTGCATTCTGAAATATCCCTTTTGTCTGACCTATCCTTTTACCTATTTTGCCAGTGCCCTACTTTCACGCCCTCATAATTGCCTTTATTTAAATTTAAAATACTTGTCTTAGACACACTTTCTCCCCCAAATTGAAAATATAATTCACCCATATTATGATTGCTGCTACCTTGGAGCACCTTCACTAAGAGCCATTAATTAATTCTATTTTATTGCACAATGGCAGATCTAGTGTCGCCTGCACTCTGTGTTGTTCCCCTCCTGCTTACCCTGAGATTGAAAATTCCTGACTCAAAATGGACATTTCATTGGTCCGTCCTGCCCATGATGGTTTCCTCGGCAGGCGGGACCAGAAGATTTATGCTTAAGAAACTATTCCAAAAATATTCTGTGACCTCCTCATCCAGACAACCCTTTGCCCAACTTATTTTTGCAGTCTACATGTTGTCACGTGAGAGTACCCTTTAAGAAATGGGTGTTTAAGAAATGTACCTTTAAGAAATGATGCTGGTCATGTTACTGGAGTGGTGTCAGAGTGTGGGTGGAGCTGAGCTCTACTTCTGCTTTTTAAAATTTCAGTTTGAGAAAAGCTTTGGGGTGTCTGTGAGCTGCACTGATGTTGATCTCTGCCATGAAGGACTATCTCTTAATCATTTGGTGAATTCAGAAGAATTATAAATGTTTTCAGTCTTGAATGTAAACCCTGATGTTCTCCTGTTTGGAGGTTTGTTAAGTCTTTTGGATGTTAAAAGAACAGCATACAGATTACTTAGTGTTGTATTCTTTGGGGGTGTATTTGATTTACTGGTTGCTAAGATGTTCACTGTTTGTTTTAGAAAGGTTAACTTGAGTTCATAGAATAAACATTGCTTTGTTTTAAAAACCACTGGTCCATTTTCTGCTGTACCACACCTGTAGAGTGAGCCGTGTGCTCCCCAAACCACAATCTATTAAAAGTTGTGGGTCAGGTGAACTCCATGATACACTTTGGGATTCTCTAAGCCCTGACCCATAACAATGTAGATTAAAATCCACCATGATTATCGCTGTACCTTTCCGACAAACTCTCGTTATCTCATTATTTATTACTTTACACGTCCTACCATGTGGGTATTATTAGGGGGCCCATTACCATTCCCACAAGTGACTTCTTGCCTTTATCATTTCTCATCTCTACCCAAACTGCTTCTATATCCTGGTTTCCTGGATTTAGGTCATCCCTCTTTATTATGCTAATACCATAATTAATTAATAGAGCCACCCCTTCACCTTTTCCTAAATGTCATGTACCCTTCAACATCCAGGTCCCAATCTATGTCACCCTGCAGCCATGTCTCTTTAATGGTTATCAGATCGTACCTATTTATTTCTATTTGTGCAACCAGTAAATCCTGTTGATGAGAACCTTTAGTTTTTGTTCTTTATTATTTTTGTAACTTCCAGCCTTATTTTCTGAGATACTGTTAGATTTATATGCTCTGTCCCTTCCTGTCACCTCCTGTTTATCCTTTCTCATATTGAGACCTTTCTCTCTTGCCTTGTCTCTACTCTTTGATTTTCCACATCTTTCCAAGTTAAATCTCTTTGATTTTGTTTAAAATCCTCTCTACTTCTGTAGTTATGTGGTTCGCTAGAACCTCAACCCCAGCACCGTTCAGGTGCAGACAGTGCCAACGGTATAATCACCCCTTTCCCCAGTACGAGTGCCAATACCCTACAAAATGGATTTTCCACATCTTTCCAAGTTTGATCCCTTTGATTTTGTTTAAAATCCTCTCCAGCTTTTTTCTTTAAATATTTTTTATTCTCTTCCTTTTTCACAATTTACTCCCAAATTTACACCCAACAATAAACAATAATGAGTAACGAATGTAATGTCAATCCCCATATCAATAACAACAATCCCATCTTCCCACCAAACCCCAGGCATTAGCCCGCATGTTAACATAAACAGATGACAAAAAAGAATCAGGAATCACCCATAGTCACCATTAACACATACAGTCCCTCTACCCCCAACCCTCCCAGCAGCCCCCCCTAATGTTCGATGTGATCCAATTCTCGAAAGTTCATAATGAATAATGACCATGAATTGTAGAATCCCTCCATCCTTCCCCTCAGTTCAAATTTGACCTTTTCAGGCATCAAGAGTGCTAGCAGGTCCCCCCGCCACGATAGGGCACAGGGTGGAGAGGTTGATCTCCACCCTAACAGGATCTGCCTTCAGGCGATCAACGAGGTGAAGGCTACAACATCTGCCTCCGTGCCCATTTCCAACCCCGGCTGTTCCGACACACCAAATATGGCCTCCCGAGGGCCCGGGTCCAGTTTCACGTGCACCACTTTAGAGGTTACCCTAAACACCACCTTCCAGTAATACTCCAGCTTTGGACAGGATCAAAACATATGGGCATGGTTTATGGGCTCCCCCGCAATATTCACACACATCTTCTACCCACTCAAAGAGCCGGCTCATCCTCACCCTTGTAAGGGGTGCTCTATACACCACGTTCAGCTGTATCAGCCCCAACCTCGCACACGAGGTGGAGGCGAACACCCTCCGGAGCACCTTACACCAGAACCCCTTCTCCAAACCATCTCCCAACTCTTCCTCCCACTTTGCCTTGATCCGTTCTAGCGGCACCTTCTCCCCCTACAAAATAGCCCCGGACCGCCGATACTACCCCTTCTCCAGTCCCCCTGTCGTCAGCACCTCCTCCAGCAATGTGGAGGCCGGCTCTACTGGGAAGCTCTGTATCTCCTTTCTGGCAAAGTCTCAAACCTGCATGTATCTAAATATTTCTCCCTGCTTCAGCCCATACTTCAATTCCGCAAAAGGACCCCCAAGAAACAAATCTTTCAGTGTCCTAATTCCTTTCCCCTCCCATCTCTGAAAATTTCCATTCCACTTCCCTGGCTCAAATCTATGGTTCCCCCGAATCGGCATTTCCCTTGACCCTTCCCCCAACCCGAAGTGCTGACGAAACTGCCTCCAAATTCTCAATGTAGCTATTACTACCAGACTCCCTGAGTATCTCCCCGGGGCTACCGGGAATGGCGCTGTTGCTAGCGCCTTCAATCCCGACCCCTTACCCAAACTCTCCTCCATTCTGACCCATTGGAAGTCAACCTCTCTGACCCAGCTCCGCACCTTCTCCACATTGGTCGCCCAGTAGTAATACATCAGGTTCGGAAGACCCAAACCCCCTGCCTGCCTTCCTCTCTGTAGTAGCACCTTTTTAATTCTGGTCACCTTTCCTCTCCATATGAACGAGGTAATCATCCCTTCAATTTCTCTAAAAAATGCCTTTGGCAGGAAAATCAGCAGGCATTGAAAAATAAACAGGAATCGCGGCAGCACATTCATTTTAACCGCCTGTACCTGACCCGCCAGTGATAGAGGGAGACCATCCCACCTTGCCAGATCAGCTTTCACTCTCCCCACCAAACTAGAAATGTTAAACCTCTCCAGCTTTGAGCAGCTATTCAGAACCCTGGTGCCGGGCAGACAACTCATCGACCAGAACTCAGGCTCTTGACTGCAGAGAACTGCATCTACCCCCTGACTATACTGTCTCCCATCACTACCACATTCATCTTCACTCCCCCATTTGAATGTCATCCTTCACCACGGTGACATGGTCAGTCCACTCATTCGCCTTTCAGTCCTTCTCCACATCCACCCCGCAAACACCCCATACCTTTTGGACAAAGCTGGTGCACACTGATGCCACTGTGTGTCGATGATGGAGGGAGCGGATGTGGGAGGTGTTGGAGAGCATCTGGCACCTTCCTGCCTCTGCCCCAGTTAAGTTTGGGGTGGGAAGGTCTTTGAATGATCTTCATGTCCTGCCACAAACTGAGGTCATTAAGTGGATAATGCCCAGCCAAGGACTTTATCCCGCTGCCCATGGTTTCAACTGGTGGACGAGTTGCAATGCGGGGAGCTGAAACGGCAAACCCTAGTAAGTTTCCTTGCTTGCTCCCAAGGAAACAGACGGCCTTTGGACAAAGGAACTCAATGCCTGATCTGGAAGGGGATTGGCAGGGGTGGTGGTGCTGCCTTTGCTGTTGACCCCTGATGTACCCTCAATAATGACACGAGAGAGTGTACTCGTAAACGAAGGCTTTAATAAGCAGAGAACTTCGCCAGCCAGAGAGATGAGAGCTCACTGAGCGCCGCCCACAGGACGTTACCTTATATCCGGAACCCTGGGAGGTGGAGCCAGAGGCGGAGTGCCCCAGGGTTCCAAACCCGGTCTTAAAGGGGCATTACATGCATCGGTCTTAAAGGCACATTACCCATTCATCACAACCCCTCCCCTTTTTTCTGCGATGCCCACCCTGTGACCTGTGACCTCCATCCTGCCCTCACTCACCTGAAGCCTGGCCCCCATCTGATCCTGGGCCTCTGGTGGGTGTATTGCCTGCCAGTGCCGCCACTTCCACTAGTACTATTGGAATGAACAACTGTCAGCTGCTGATTGACTGCAGCTCTCGTGGGGGAGAACAGGGCATGTGGGGCGTGTACCGTAATCCAGTCACTGGTCACTTTAGTGCCTGATTGGCACTCAAAATGGCTGGCCTTCCCCCAAGGAGGTGCTAAGGAGCTCATGCCAACTTTCCGGATGGCAGGCGAGACCCACAGTAATTACTGCCCAGTGTGGGGAAGTGTGTGATTCTTCATTTCAGTAGGAATAGAGAAGCAGAATATTTTTGAAAGGGGTGTGAAACTTTTAAATGTTGATGCTCAAACAGAATTAGGTGTATTGTACAAGAAACACAGAAAGTTAACATGCAGGGACAGCAAGCAATTAGAAAGACAAATGGCGGGCGGCACAATGGTTAGCACTGCTGCTTCACCGTGCTGAGAGCCTAGGTTCGATCCCGGCCCCGGGCCGCTGTCCATGTGGAGTTTACACATTCTCCCTGTATCTGTGTGGGTCTCACCCCCACAACCCACAAAGATGTGCGGGGTAGGTGAATTGGCCACGCTAAATTGCCCCTTAATTGGAAACAAAATTGTGTACTCTAAATTTTAAGAAAAGAAAGACAAATGGCATGTTGTCATTATTGCAAGGGGACTGGAGTACAGGACTAAAGAAGGCTTCACCAAATTGTATAGGCCTTTGGTGAGAATACACTTTGACTATTTTATACAATTCCAGTCTCCATACCTGAGGAAGGTTACTCTGGAATTGGTATGGCAAATATTCATGGGAATATTTTCTGGGATTTGAGGGTGGTCCTATGTTGAAAAGCTACATAAATTGAACCTATATTCTCTGGAGTTTAGAAAAATAAGAGGTGATATTATTTTAAACATTCAAGATTATGAAAGGGTTTGACAGAGTTGGAACAGTGGTTGTTTCCCCTGGCTGGGGTATATAGAACACAGAGACAGTTTCAGGATAAGGGAGCCTATCATTTAGAACTGAGAGGAGAAATTTCTTCACTCAAAGGGGCTGCACATCTTTGGAATTCTCTACCGCAGAGAGTTGTGGAGCCACCATTGTTTAGTCTGTTCAAGAATGAGATAGACAGATCTTTGATCTCTGAGGATGGGAAGTTTGAATTGAGGCAGTTGGGCCATGATCACATTGAATGGCAGAGGAGGCCCGAGTGATCAGATAGTCTATTCCTACTCCAGTTTATGTCCTTCTGTTCTTAAAGTGCAACCATTCATAGTGAAACAGTAGATAATGCACATGTGGGAGTACACCACATCTTATCTCTAACTTTCTTTCCAATGGGCGGCACGGTGGCCCAGTGGTTAGCGCTGTTGCTTCACAGCGCCAGTGACCCAGATTTGATTCCCGGCTTGGTCACTGTCTGTGCGGAGCCTGCACGTTCTCCCCAGACTAGGTAAATTGAACATTCTGAATTCTCCCTCAGTGTACCCCAATAGGCGCCATAGTGTGGCGACTAGGTGATTTTCACAGTAAATTCATTGCAGTGTGAATATAAGCCTACTTGTGACACTAATAAAGATTAGTATTATTATTAAATCACCCTTCATTTCACAATTACTTTTGAGGACAAAATGAGCAAGACCTTCATTTTGACCACAAATATCTGAAACATAATTATAGTGTACCTGTTCTACTGAGACAGTGCCTGAGACAATGGGGCTTTGGTCAATTTTTCTTGTTTCTTCCACCTTCTATGCAAGCCTCCAGTCCCTTCCCTGTGATGTCCCCACACGAAAGCTGGCAGCCAGTCAGCGGCTGACAGATGTTCATTGCAGGCATCATCAGTGGAAACGGTGACAGTTGCAGGCAATGCTCCCAACACAGGCCCAGATTTGACATCAACATCATCAATTAAAATCAACAGAACTTGCCTCATGCGAATGATAGCATGAGTGAAGCAGTTCTTTAATGCAGCACTGTCTTTGTATGTTTCCCAAAGTCAGCTGGACTTGGCCGGACAACTCAACCATATTTGTGGGTTCATAGCAGTAGTTTTGGCCCATAGGTTGAAGTACCTGGAAATTCGGGCGTGTGAAGACAACTACTGCTATGGGCCTGAGATGTCTCCTTTGCGAAAATGGTCACTGGTTTTGAGATGTTTCATTACTGTCCAAAAACAACAGTCAGAATGTCCATGCCTCTGAACCCTCACCAATGCCACTCCCCCATATATAAATGATAAAGGGACTTATCTTTATTCAGCCTTTGATTTATTACTGCCTTATCCTCCAAATGGAAATGGGGCTTGTTGCAAGGCCAAAGGTCCTGTCTTTCTGGGTGCCTTTCAGAATCGATTCCCTTCCATCACGAGGGCAGTAAAATGAGGTGGTCGAACACTTGTGTTATTGCCACATTAGTAGGCATGACTGTCTCTTGCTTGCAAGCATTCAAGCCCAACTCTCAGTGGAGATCCGCGGTTAATCGCTTGGCAATGTAGAAGAAGCAGAGACCCAGCGTCATTGCCTCTCTCCCTCCTTTCATTTCCTTTATATCCAGTAACACCAAGTGGTACCTAACGCCCAGCCAGCCACAGGCCGGTGATGTAATCTCCTGTTGGGTAGAAATTTCCCGAGGCTTCCCAGCTCATGGGCTACCTTCATAGAACTCTGGTAAGGTACCTTTGTAGAATTCTGATTCACATCAGAGGAAGCGCGGAAGGAAATGGCTGCAGCTGAATATGATTACTTGGCAATGCATTTCAGCTGATTTAACGACACAGTTGCCCTTAGCTTGAACATGCCGTATCTCATTGTCCTCAATGATGCTGGAGAGGGACTGAAATGCGTCTCAGTACTGAGGGGAAGACATTGAGCAGAGTTGCAATGATAAACACTTTTCGCATGTCCATAAAGACATGAAAGAAACAAAAAAGTGTGTAAATAAAACCTTACTTAATGCTTATTTCTGTGTCTCATGCCAACACATTATAGCTGTTGGTGTTTGTGCCATGGTCCACGCTGATGTGACCTCTGCTGCACTCAGCCTGCTGACTATTCTATAAAGGTGTTCCCAAGACATGGATTATGTACCCAGGAAATGTATAAGGTCTTTCAATGTTTAATATTTTAGAACTACACATGAATGGCAGAAAAATGATTCAATAATTACACTAACTATGTTCAAACAGCAAAATTCACAAAAGAAGCAAGGAAAAGATTGCTGATGCTGCTACTCAGAAACAGAAAACTCTGGAAGCATTCAGCACAACAATGTTGCCTGAATGTCTCCAGGATTTCCTGTTCATTTGTTTTCAACTTTTTTTCTGCATTAAAAAGTTATTTTTCTTTGACACTGGATGACTTTCAATCCATCAGTGTCTGGTCTTTGAAACCCTGTCCTGCTGCCAGTCTGATAAAATGGGCCATTCTCAAAGATGGCCATTCCAATCAACCACAGCTGTGTGAGACTATAAAACAGCAAACATGGCAGAGAAAGACTAGAACTGTGTGTGGTAGTCGGTATTAGAGGTATTACGGTACCCTGTAATGCTGTAAGACCATTGGTGTAGGAGGTACTGTTTTCATTGGTTAAGCCTGCCTGCTGGTTCCGCCTAGTTAGGTGGAATATAAGAGCCCGTGTCTCCCCAGCAGCTGCCATTTGTACCCGCGCTGCTGGGGGAAACATCTAGTGTAATAAAGCCTTCAATTGTCTCCAATCTCGCTTCTGGAGTTATTGATCGAGCATCAATTTATTACACTGGATTTTAAAGAATGGAGCTCCGAATCAAGCCGAAGTGTCTACAACTCAGCCCCCACGTGGCAAACTCAGCGGCAACCTTAAAGCACTGGCTGGTGTGTTTCAATGGATATCTCAGGATGGCCACAATTACACCCATGGAGGACCAGAAAATGCAAGTTCCGCACTCGCGGGTGAGCCCAGAGATCTACACTCTCATCGAGGACGCGGACGATTTCGAGGCTGCAATGAATCTGCCGAAAGGACACTATATTCGCCTTGTAAACCAGGTCTACGCCCGACATCTACTAGCGACGAGGCGACAAATCCCTGGGGAATCGCTGGGGAGTTCTACCGTGCGCTCCTGGTGTTGGGGAGGAACTGTAACTGCCCGCAAGTTTCGGCCAGCGACCACACAGAACTTTTGATCCGGGACGCATTTGTTGCAGGTATGCTGTCCTCCAAAATCCGCCAGCGAATGCTGGAGAAAGAGACACTAGGCCTCAAGGAGGCACGGGCCCTTGCTAGCTCCCTGGATGTGGCCTCCTGAAACGCCCGTGCTTACGTCCCCAACCGCGCGGCAGCCCCTTGGGCAGCGTGGAACCCCCCCGCGACCGATTCCGATGCATCCCCCATCCCCCCACAAGCTTGTGCTGTGAGACTGCCAGGCAACCCCGGGGGGGGGGGCCCGCTGCTATTTTTGCGGGCAAGCCAAGCACCCCGACAGCGCTGTCCGGCCCGCTCATCCCTCTGCAAAGGATGCGGCAAAAGGGGCCACTTCATGGCGGTATGCCAGGCCCGGGTGGTCACTGCGGTCTCCGGAGGCGAATCATGACCGCCACCACAACCCTCTCCACGGGCCACGTACGGCCAGCGGGCGCCGCCATCTTCCTCCTTCAGGGCCACGAGTGGCCTCCGGGCGCCGCCATCTTGTCTCTCGGACACCACGTGTGATGGATGGGCGCTGCCATCTTGTGCACCCCTAGCCATGTGCGACCAGTTGGACCCACCATCTTGGCTGGACTCTCAGGACCCCGACTCGGATGATCACACACCACCCGAGGAAAACATCCAACTTCGGCCACGACTAGCCTCAGTGACCCTGGACCAGTCTCGGCCCATAATACTCTCGACTGCAACGACGACCGTGCTCATCAATGGGCATGAAACATCCTGTCTGATCGACTCTGGGAGCACGGAGAGCTTCATACACCCCAACACCGCAAGGCGCTGTTCTCTCCCCGTTCACCAGTTAACCAAAAAATCTCCCTGGCCTCTGGGTCTCATTCAGTGGAGATCAAGGGGTTCTGCATCGCGAACCTCACGGTCCAGGGAAGGGAGTTTAAAAATTACCGGCTCTGCATCCTTCCTCACCTCTGCGCTGCCACACTCCGAGGGTTAGATTTTCAATGCAACCTCCAAAGCTTAACCTTTAAATTCGTCGGCCCTATACCCACCCTCACTGTCTGCAGCCTCGCGATCCTCAAGGTCGATCCGCCTTCCCTGTTTGCGAACCTCACCCCGGAATGCAAACCCGTCGCCACCAGGAGCAGACGGTACTGTGCCCAGGACTGGACCTTTATTAGGTCGGAGGTCCAGCGATTATGGAGGGAAGGTGTCATTGAGGCTAGCAACAGTCCCTGGAGAACTCAAGTAGCGGTTGCAAAGACCGGGGAGAAGCATAGACTGGTCATCGATTATAGCCAGACCATCAACAGGTATACACAGCTTTACGCATACCTTCTCCCCGCATATCCGATTTGGTCAACAGGATCGCACAATACAAGGTCTTTTCCACGGTGGATCTAAAGTCCACCTACCACCAGCTCCCCATCCACCCTAGCGACCGCAAATACACTGCTTTCGAAGCAGATGGGCGGCTCTACCACTTCCTAAGGGTTCCCTTCGGTGTCACTAATGGAGTCTCGGTCTTCCAACGAGAGATGGACCGAATGGTTGACCAGTACGGTTTGCGGGCCACGTTTCCGTACCTCGATAATATCACCATCTGCGGCCACGACCAGCAGGACCACGACACTAACCTCCGAAACTTCCTCCATACCACAAAATGCTTAATCTCACATATAACAAGGATAAATGCGTGTTCAGCACTGACCGTCTAGCCATCCTCGGCTACGTAGTGCATGATGGAGTTATAGGCCCAGACCCTGAACGCATTCGTCCCCTCATGGAGTTCCCCCTCCCTCGCTGCTCCAAGGCCCTGAAACGCTGCCTGGGATTTTTCTCTTATTATGCCCAGTGGGTCCCCAACTATATGGACAAGGCCCGCCCGCTAATCCAATCCACGGTTTTCCCCTGTCGACAGAGGCCCGCCAGGCCTTCAACCACATCAAAGCGGACATTGCAAAGGCCATTATGCACGCCATCGATGAGTCCCTCCCCTTCCAAGTCGAGAGCGACGTTTCCGACATAACTCTTGCAGCCACCCTCAACCAAGCGGGCAGACCCGTGGCCTTCTTCTCACGCACCCTCCACGCTTCAGAAATCCGCCATTCCTCAGTTGAAAATATGGCCCAGGCCATAGTAGAAGCTGTGCGGCATTGGAGGCATTACCTGGCCTGCAGGAGATTCACTCTCCTCACTGATCAACGGTCGGTGGCCTTCATGTTCGATAATGCACAGCGGGGCAAGATAAAGAACGACAAGATCTTACGGTGGAGGATCGAACTCTCCACCTACAACTATGAGATCTTATATCGTCCCGGGAAGCTAAACGAGCCTCCTGATGCCCTATCCAGCGGCACATGTACCAACGCACAAGTGGACCGCCTCCGAGCCCTCCACGAGGACCTCTGCCACCCGGGGGTCACTCGATTCTTCCATTTCATTAAAACCCGCAACCTGCCCTACTCCATCGAGGAGGTCAGGACAGCCACCAGGAACTGCCAAATCTGCGCGCAGTGCAAGCTGCACTTCTACAGGCCAGAGAAAGCGCACCTGCGCCTCAGTATGGACTTCAAAGTCCCTCCCCTCCACTGACCGCAACACGTACTTCCTAAACATGGTTGACGAGTACTCCCGGTTCCCATTCACCATTCCTTGCCCCGACATGACTGCAGCCACCGTCATAAAAGCCCTCCACAGCATCTTTATGCTGTTCGGTTTCCCCGCCTACATACACAGCGAAAGGGGGTCCTCCTTTATGAGCGACGAACTGCGTCAATTCCTGCTCAGCAAGGGCATTGCCTCGAGCAGGACGACCAGTTACAACCCCCGGGGAAACGGACAGGTAGAGAGGGAGAACAGAATGGTCTGGAAGACCGTCCTACTGGCCCTACGCTCCAGGAATCTCCCAGTCTCCCGCTGGCAGGAGGTCTTCCCGGATGCCCTCGTCTCCATCCGGTCACTGCTGTGTACCACGAGCAACCAACACCTCACAAACGTCTCCTTGTCTTCCCTATGATGTCCTCCACCGGGACCTCGTTCCCAACCTGGCTGGCAACTTCTGGACCATTTTGCTCCGCAAACACGTGCGGGCACACAAGTCGGACCCATTGGTCGAGAGGGTCCATCTCCTCCACGCTCACCCTCAGTACACCTACGTGGCGTACCCCAACGGCCGATAGGAGATGGTCTCCCTACGGACCTGGCGCCCGCTGGATCCCCACACACACCCCCACCACCAATCCCACCCTCCCTCCCACCGACGCAGCCCACAGCCGCCCCCTTCCTAGGTGGATCGGTTCTCCCACCAGTCCCGTCTAGGGGTGATGAAGCTGCTGAAGAAGCCGAAGCCACGCTGCCGGAGCCACAGATGCCCGAGCCGGCGCCTGCATCACCACCGAAGCTATGACGATCGCAGAGGACGACCTGAGCCCCCGATCGACTAATTGCTTCATTCTGAACTGTAAATAAATTTTGTAAATAGTTGCGATGTAACGAGGCAAAACCACTGTACTGATGTATACTGGGTACCTCCATAACCTTAACCTCTACCACTGTGTAATGCGAGGCCACCACCCCCGCCGGACTCTTTTTTTTAACAGGGGGTGAATGTGGTAGTCGGTATTAGAGGTATTACGGTACCCTGTAATGCTGTAAGACCATTGGTGTAGGAGGTACTGTTTTCATTGGTTCAGCCTGCCTGCTGGTTCCACCCAGTAAGGCGGAGTATAAGAGCCCGTGTATCCCCAGCAGCTGCCTTCTGTACCTGCACTGCTGGGGGAAACATCTAGTGTAATAAAGCCTTCAATTGTCTCCAATCTCGCTTCTGGAGTTATTGATCGAGCATCACTGTGCATGCTCAACATTGGAAGCAAACTCAGCAATTTGAAAATGGACTTTGCTGGACCAAATACATAGCTGCTACAGGTCACATGCCTTACAAGTTGGCTATAGTTCTGCAAACCTTCAACAGTAATTATATACAAAGCTCAGGTCTCTTCCTTGTGGAATTTCAAACCAATTAATGAAACAAGAGAGCAACAGATGGTCTGTTGAAAGACATCAAAACTCATTAGACCTGCAGATGTGTTAATAGCTTATCTATCTCGTAAAGTGAATAATGGATTTTGACCAGGAACATTGAAACAGATTGTGAACCTGAGACTGATTCATGGACACCACATGACCTAAGCACCTTTAGTCTTTGGAAAGTTTTAATGTTACATTTCTGGATTCCAAAATCAGTCTGCTGATTAACATCCAGCCTGTCAACACCAAAGCAGGACTCCAGACTCAAGTCTAAGCCTCCGTGAAGCCTGACTCCCTGGAAGACTCCTGCCATTACCTGTAGAGCAGACCAAGGCTGTGTCTGAACCTCATCGTGCTGTGTCATCACCGACCTTAAAGGAATTATGCCGCTTCTGTTTTCAGCCAGCTTGTCAAACCTGTCTGAACGTTAACCCCTATATGAGCCCTCACTGAACTCTGACCATCATGTGAATTAATATCCATGGGCGGGATTCTCCGGCCGCGTTCACCCAGCGACTGGTGAATCCCGCCCGAGGTCAATGGAGTTTTCCATTGTCGGCATCTCACCCGTTTTGTTCTTGAGGTGGGCGGGGTGGAATAATCCAGCCACATGTCTTTGGCTTCTTTTTGTTTTAAGTAATTCCTAATTATAAAACTATTTTGGTTCCTATCTCCTCCTTGCATGCCTGTGTGTGTACATAGCTGCGATGACCATCCATTGGGTTTGAATGTATGAATAAACAAGACTTTTGATTTAACCTTAAGTACAGTTTGCTGCGAGTCACTTTAAAACTGACTTCACAAACAGAGGGCGGAACTCTCCGCCGGGACGGAGAATCGCCGGGGGCCGTTGTGAATCCCACCCCGACGGCGGCTGCCGGATTATCCGGGGCCGGTTTTTCAGCAGGGGTGGGAATCGCGGTGCGCCGTTTGGGGGCCATTGGCAGCGCCCCCTGGCGATTCTCCGGCCCGCGATGGGCCGAGTGGCCACCCGTTTTCGGCGGGTCCCGCTGGCGTAAAATGCACCAGGTCCGTACCGGCGGGACCTGGCACTATGGGCGGCTTGCGGAGTCCTCTGGGGGGGTGCGGGGGGATGGCCTTGGGAGGGGCCCCCACGGTGGCCTGGCCCATGATCGGGGCCCACCAATCCGCGGGCACGCCTGCACCGTGGGGGCACTCTTTCCCTCCGTGCCGGCTGGTGTAACAGTCCGCCATGGCCGGCACGGAGAAGAACCCCTCTGCGCATGCGCTGGGATGATGTCAGCACACGCTGGCACTCCCGTGTATGCGCCAACTTGCGTCGGCTGGCGGGGGCCCTAAGCCGCTGGTTGGCGTGTGCCAAGACCTTCCATGCCAGCTGGCGTGGCGCCAACCCGCCGGCGCTGGCCTAGCCCCTGAAGGTGCGGGGGCCAGCCAGTGGTAGAATTGTAGGTTTGGGAGGGCCAGGCCTCCCATGTTTCTTTTCCTCTTCATGACATTCTCTTGGATCCTCGGATCCCCCCCCCCCCCCCCATCACAAACGCCATGACTAGGTTGTCTACCGTGTTGAATATTCTAAATGGTGAACAGGAAGTCTCACTCCCCGACTCCGATACAGGCTTCAGTGGGCGCTATTCAGGTCAAACTATATTTTCAAGTTATCCCCCGGTATAACCCATACCTTCACCGAAGATTTCATCTACTTACCCCTCAGTAGCATTGATATCCTGGGTCCTGCGTTGCTAAGTAAGTAAAGTAGACTAATAACCACTGTTTCAGGTTAAAGCGTTTAAGTTATTTTATTATTCTATATTTTTTCTTTTTAAAAGATGCAATCACTGTCTTTACAGAAAAGTAAAAAGATCTTGCTTCTGGATCCTTCTGGTTGGTTGAAGGGACCTTCAGGCCCAACTGGACAATCAATCTTCTTTTTAAAATCTGGTCTTCTTTAGATGTATCCGCTGATGAGCTCGGTTGCTGTGTCCTATCTTTTTTTTCCAAAAAATATACTTTATTCATAAAATCTATCATAAACATTACAGAACATTTCGAATTGTCTTGACTGTACATTTCCATCAGAGTTACACATTCCCTTGACTTTCTTCCATTCAATTTTGATAACATTACACACATATCTTATATCGCTCTTTACGTTACAATTCCTTCTTAAACAAACAAAGAACAAAGAAATGTACAGCACAGGAACAGGCCCTTCGGCCCTCCAAGCCCGTGCCGACCATACTGCCCGACTAAACTACAATCTTCTACACTTCCTGGGTCCGTATCCTTCTATTCCCATCCTATTCATATATTTGTCAAGATGCCCCTTAAATGTCCCTATCGTCCCTGCTTCCACTACCTCCTCCGGTAGCGAGTTCCAGGCACCCACTACCCTCTGCGTAAAAAACTTGCCTCGTACATCTACTCTAAACCTTGCCCCTCTCACCTTAAACCTATGCCCCCTAGTAATTGACCCCTCTACCCTGGGGAAAAGCCTCTGACTATCCACTCTGTCTATGCCCCTCATAATTTTGTATACCTCTATCAGGTCGCCCCTCAACCTCCTTCGTTCCAGTGAGAACAAACCGAGTTTATTCAATCGCTCCTCATAGCTTATGCCCTCCCATACCAGGCAACATTCTGGTAAATCTCTTCTGCACCCTCTCTAAAGCCTCCACATCCTTCTGGTAGTGTGGCGACCAGAATTGAACACGATACTCCAAGTGTGGCCTAACTAAGGTTCTATACAGCTGCAACATGACTTGCCAATTCTTTACAATGAAGGCAAGCATGCCGTATGCCTTCTTGACTACCTTCTCCACCTGTGTTGCCCCTTTCAATGACCTGTGGACCTGTACTCCTAGATCTCTTTGACTTTCAATACTCTTGAGGGTTCTACCATTCACTGTATATTCCCTAACTGCATTAGACCTTCCAAAATGCATTACCTCACATTTGTCCGGATTAAACTCCATCTGCCATCTCTCCGCCCAAGTCTCCAGACAATCTAAATCCTGCTGTATCCTCAGACAGTCCTCATCGCTATCCGCAATTCCACCAACCTTTGTGTCGTCTGCAAACTTACTAATCAGACCAGTTACATTTTCCTCCAAATCATTTATATATACTACAAACAGCAAAGGTCCCAACACTGATCCCTGTGGAACACCACTGGTCACAGCCCTCCAATTAGAAAAGCATCCCTCCATTGCTACCCTCTGCCTTCTATGGCCTAGCCAGTTCTGTATCCACCTTGCCAGTTCACCCCTGATCCCGTGTGACTTCACCTTTTGTACTAGTCTACCATGAGGGACCTTGTCAAAGGCCTTACTGAAGTCCATATAGACAACATCTACTGCCCTACCTGCATCAATCATCTTAGTGACCTCCTCGAAAAACTCTATCAAGTTAGTGAGACACGACCTCCCCTTCACAAAACCGTGCTGCCTCTCACTAATATGTCCATTTGCTTCCAAATGGGAGTAGATCCTGTCTCGAAGAATTCTCTCCAGTAATTTCCCTACCACTGAAGTAAGGCTCACCGGCCTGTAGTTCCCGGGATTATCCTTGCTACCCTTCTTAAACAGAGGAACAACATTGGCTATTCTCCAGTCCTCCGGGACATCCCCTGAAGACAGTGAGGATCCAAAGATTTCTGTCAAGGCCACAGCAATTTCCTCTCCAGCCTCCTTCAGTATTCTGGGGTAGATCCCATCAGGCCCTGGGGACTTATCTACCTTAATATTTTTTAAGATACCCAACACCTCGTCTTTTTGGATCACAATGTGACCCAGGCTATCTACACCCCCTTCTCCAGACTCAACATCTACCAATTCCTTCTCTTTGGTGAATACTGATGCAAAGTATTCATTTAGTACCTCGCCCATTTCCTCTGGCTCCACACATAGATTCCCTTGCCTATCCTTCAGTGGGCCAACCCTTTCCCTGGCTACCCTCTTGCTTTTTATGTACGTGTAAAAAGCCTTGGGATTTTCCTTAACCCTATTTGCCAATGACTTTTCATGACCCCTTCTAGCCCTCCTGACTCCTTGCTTAAGTTCCTTCCTACTTTCCTTATATGCCACACAGGCTTCGTCTGTTCCCAGCCTTTTAGCCCTGACAAATGCCTCCTTTTTCTTTTTGACGAGGCCTACAATATCACTCGTCATCCAAGGTTCCCGAAAATTGCCGTATTTATCTTTCTTCCTCACAGGAACATGCCTGTCCTGTATTCCTTTCAACTGACACTTGAAAGCCTCCCACATGTCAGATGTTGATTTGCCCTCAAACATCCACCCCCAATCTATGTTCTTCAGTTCTCGCCTAATATTGTTATAATTAGCCTTCCCCCAATTTAGCACATTCATCCTCGGACCACTCTTATCCTTGTCCACCAGTACTTTAAAACTTACTGAATTGTGGTCACTGTTACCAAAATGCTCCCCTACTGAAACATCTACCACCTGGCCGGGCTCATTCCCCAATACCAGGTCCAGTACCGCCCCTTCCCTAGTTGGACTGTTTACATATTGTTTTAAGAAGCCCTCCTGGATGCTCCTTACAAACTCCGCCCCGTCTAAGCCCCTGGCACTAAGTGAGTCCCAGTCAATATTGGGGAAGTTGAAGTCTCCCATCACCACAACCCTGTTGTTTTTACTCTTTTCCAAAATCTGTCTACCTATCTGCTCCTCTATCTCCCGCTGGCTGTTGGGAGGCCTGTAGTATACCCCCAACATTGTGACTGCACCCTTCTTATTCCTGATCTCTACCCATATAGCCTCACTGCCCTCTGAGGTGTCCTCTCGCAGTATAGCTGTGATATTCTCCCGAACAAGTAGCGCAACTCCGCCTCCCCTTTTACATCCCCCTCTATCCCGCCTGAAACATCTAAATCCTGGAACGTTTAGCTGCCAATCCTGCCCTTCCCTCAACCAGGTCTCTGTAATGGCAACAACATCATAGTTCCAAGTAGTAATCCAAGCTCTAAGTTCATCTGCCTTACCCGTAATGCTCCTTGCATTAAAACATATGCACTTCAGGCCACCAGACCCGCTGTGTTCAGCAACTTCTCCCCGTCTGCTCTGCCTCAGAGCCACACTGTCCCTATTCCCTAGTTCTCCCTCAATGCTCTCACCTTCTGACCTATTGCTCCCGAGCCCACCCCCCTGCCATACTAGTTTAAACCCTCCCGTGTGACACTAGCAAACCTCGCGGCCAGGATATTTATGCCTCTCCGGTTTAGATGCAACCCGTCCATCTTATACAGGTCACACCTGCCCCGGAAGAGCTCCCAGTGGTCCAGATAACGGAAACCCTCCCTCCTACACCAGCTGTTTAGCCACGTGTTTGTCTGCTCTATCTTCCTATTTCTAGCCTCACTGGCACGTGGCACAGGGAGTAATCCCGAGATTACAACCCTTGAGGTCCTGTCTTTTAACTTTCTGCCTAGCTCCCTGAACTCCTGCTGCAGGACCTCATGCCCCTTCCTGCCTATGTCGTTAGTACCAATATGTACAACGACCTCTGCCTGTTTGCCCTCCCCCTTCAGGATTCCCTCTACCCGTTCGGAGACATCCTGGACCCTGGCACCAGGGAGGCAACATACCATCCTGGAGTCTCTTTCACGTCCACAGAAGCGCCTATCTGTGCCCCTGACTATAGAGTCCCCTATTACTATTACTCTTCTGCGCTTTGACCCTCCCTTCTGAACATCAGAGCCAGCCGTGGTGCCACTGCTCTGGCTGCTGCTGTTTTCCCCTGATAGGCTATCCCCCCCGACAGTATCCAAAGGGGTATATCTGTTCGAGAGGGGGACAACCACAGGGGATTCCTGCACTGACTGCCTGCCCTTTCTGGTGGTCACCCATTTCTCTGCCTGCACCTTGGGTGTGACCACATTTACATAACTGCGATCTATGACGCTTTCCGCCACCTGCATGCTCCTAAGTGCATCCAATTGCTGCTCCAACCGAACCATGCGGTCTGTGAGGAGCTGCAGTTGGGTACACTTTCTGCAGATGAAGCCATCCGGGACGCTGGAAGCCTCCCGGACCTGCCACATCTCACAGTCAGAGCACAGCACCCCTCTAACTGACATTGCGTCAATTAATTAAAATTTGTCTTTTTTTTTTAATACTTTTTTTTTTAATTGCAAAGTTACTGTCAACTATCTGTTTCCTAGCACTAGATTTCTAATAGAAATGCGATAGCTAACTATAATACTCTCCGATCTCTGGCTTAGATATCCTCTAAATTATAATTAAGTTATTATGTTTAATTAGTTCCCAAATACTCAAATTTTTTTATTTTTTTTAAAATTTAGGTTAGAATCCCAACCAGCCACTCAGGTCACAGCTTTTCTGTGATGTCACTTCAGTTTCCCCCCGACACACAATTTGAAAAAAGGTATAAAAGTAAAAATCACTTACTTGCCTTCTGAGTGTCTGAGATGTTCTCAGGTTCTCTCGCTGACAGAGACTGCTCCTCCACCTCCGATCCTTGACCTGCACAATGCTAATAATATAATAATATAATATGGCACTTACCTTACACCAATGGGTCTTATTATTAGGTTAGAGGAGGAGGGCGGGTGGGAGACACTACACGTGTAGTGTCTCGGGTTTCCTCTCCACCAGAATTTATTGGTTGGGGGGGGGGGGGACTTGCCAGAGGTCGAACTTCCGGTTCCCGCCTTATATAAAAACAAATAAAACAGAAAAGAAGAACAGACACGGGACCAGGCAAGGGTTTTTAAATTCTCTACTCACCTCCCAGAAGGCCCCTGCGCACCGCTGCCGCCGAAATCCAAAGGGCTGCTCCATGACATTTACATTGTCATGTTTCTTTTATATATTGGAGTGTTAATGACCCAGACCGAGGGGGGTTTACACTGTTACCTGCCCCTCGATGTATATTTGGTGTTAAGACCTTACACAGTGGTCTTTCCCCATTGCGCCTTGGCGGCAGCTGCCCCAAGCTTGAGTGCGTCCCTCAGCACGTAGTCCTGGACCTTGGAATGTGCCAGTCTGCAACACTCGGTCGAGGACAGCTGTTTGCACTGGAATATCAGCAAGTTTCGGGCAGACCAAAGAGCGTCTTCCACGGAGTTGATGACTTTCCAGCAGCAGTTGATGTTTGTCTCGGTGTGAGTCCCTGGGAACAGTCCGTAGAGCACAGAGTCCTGTGTCACAGAGCTGCTCGGGATGAACCTTGACAAATACCACTGCATCTCTTTCCAGACCTTCTTTGCAAAGGCACATTCCACAAGGAGGTTTGTGACCGTCTCATTTCCCCCACAGTCACTCCGAGGGCAGCGTGCATTGGCGCAGAGCCTTCGGGTGTGCATGAAGAATCTGACAGGGAGGGCCCTTCTCACCACCAGCCAAGCTAGGTCTTGGTGCTTGTTTGTAAGTTCTGGTGATGAGATGTTCTGCCAGATGACTCTGACAGTCTGCTCAGGGAACCATCCAACGTCCTCCACAGTCTGCTTTTCCCTGAGGGCCTCGAGGACATTACGTGCTGACCACTGCTTCATTGCCTATCTTTCCCACGTACCGAGCTATGGGAGCTGGCTCTGCGGGCTCTCTCCTTTCTTCGAGTTTTTATATATTTCTAACAGTTATCTAGTTTTTATGACTTTATTGTAAAGTAACTCTTGATTCTCTTTGATTGTAAAAATATCTTTGATCTAAACATTCTAATCCAACTAAGTATTCATTTTGACATAACCTCATCTCATAGATCTGATTACATTGTGCCCTTTGTGATGTTCAAAATGCTTTGACTTCAAGAGGTGTTATTTTTAATTCTTGTCATTTCTCTAGTTTTATTTTCCAATTGTGTCCTCAGCTCATAATTTTGACTTTGATTTTGGCTTTAAATTATGTTTCTCGTAGACTGATAGTCTCCAGTTTTCTTTCATTTACCTGGTATTAGCAAATTTTCACATCTAGCATTCTCACCAAATTCAACTGAACCTCATCCATTCTTTTCTAGATCCTTACTAAGATAGTTACTTTCAATGAAGGTGTGAGCCATTGTTTCTGGCTTCATTCAAAATCCTGTTTGTCTTGTTTGCTAAGCCTGCTTGACCAAGGATATCTGCATTTTACAATCCTTCCCTGGCAGCTGCAGTTAACCCTTTGTGGGATCTTGCCCTGTATCCTCTCATGTTTCTCTCAGACCAGATATTGCCAGACTTCCATGTTTCAAATGACACATCTTTCCATATTTTCAATAACACCGCCCAGTGGTAGAATTGTAGGTTTGGGAGGACCAGGCCTCCCATGTTTCTTTCCCTCTTCAGGACATTCTTTTGGCTCCTCGGGTGTCCCACCCCCCCGCCATCACAAACACCATGACTAGGTTGTCTACCATGTTGATAAAAGCCTTGGGGATGTAGATCAGGAGGGATCTGAACAGGAAGAGGAACCTGGGCAGTTAAATTTGATCATCTGCACTCTCCCTGCCAGTTGGGAGCGGGCTTCATCACTGCAGGTCCCTTTTGACTTCCTCCAACAGACTCGTCAGGTTTCATTGGTGGATCCCTTTCCTGTCCTAGGCTATTTCGATCCCCAGAGTGCGAAACTTAGTCTGAGCTTGTTGAACGGCAGACCCTCCAGCTCTGACCCTCCCGCCCTGCAGGTGCACCACCGGGAAGATTCACTTTTGCTCAGGTTGAGTATGTAACCCGGAAAGGCTCTGAACTCCTTTAGGAGTTTCATTATCCCTTCCATGCTGGCCCGGGGATTCGAGGTGTAAAGGAGCAGGTCATCCACGTAGAGTGAAACTCTATGCTCTCTGTCCCCCCTTTGGATACTTCTCCACCCTTTCACCGTTTTGAGGGCGATCGCCAGCAGCTCGACTGCCAGAGCAAACAGCAGCGGGAATCGCGGGCATCCCTGCCTCGTGCCTCTGTGCAGCGGACATATTCAGGGCTGTTGGTGTTTGTCCAAACCGTTCCAGTACGTGTATGAGGTACTTCTATTCGACTCTGTCAAAAGCCTTTTCTGCATCCAGGGAGATGATCATTTCTGGTGTTATCTCACCGGATGAGGTCATAGGTTCAGCAGACACCTGATGTTCGATGTTAGCTGCCCTTGGCAAAGCCTGTCTTGTCCTCTGCAACTACCTCTGACAGGCAGCTCTCCAGTGCTTTGCCAGGACATTTGCCAGGATCTTTGAATTTGCATTCAGCAGTAAGATGGGCCTGTAGGATCTGCGTTCCGTCAGGTCTTTGTCCTTTTTGGGTATCAGCGATATTGAGGCTTGTGCCAGTGTCAGTGGCAGGGTGCCCCTAGCTAGCGAACATCTCCCACAGATGCTGAGCCATTGCAGCCGCAAATCTTTTGCAGAAGTCTGCCGGGAGCCCAACTGGCCCCGGCACCTTCCCCGCCTGCATGGAGTTGATGCTCTCTGTGACTTTTCCCAGTTCTGATGATGCTTCCAGGTCCTGTCTCTCCTCCTCCCCCGCAACTAACATCTCCAGTGCGTCGATAAACTGCTTCATCCCAGAGTCCACCTTGAGGGTCTCCGAGATGTACAGCCCCCGGTAGAATGTCGCAAAATCATTGTTGACCCATTCCGGCATGGTGACTAGCCTGCCCTTGTCCCTAACCTAGTTATTTTCCCCACAGCCACTGAGCCAGCAGGCGGTTGGCTTTGGCTCTGTGTTTGTAGAAGTTGCGCCATGTCTGGTGGAGCTGGTGCACTGCCTTCTTCATGGAGAGCAAGTCAATTTGTAGTTTTTTCCTCTCCACCAGAAGGTCTACGTCGGGGCCAAGGGGTGCCGTCAGTCGACCTCCAGTACGGGGTCGACCAGCTCTTGTGTAGCCCTCCTCTCCTTCCCATCTTTGTTTGCCTTGCACGCAATAAGTTCCGCCCTTATCACTGCCTTCAGCACCTCCCAGAAGGTGGAGGGTGAGACCTGCCCATTCTGGCTGTTGAGAACGTCCCCGTCTACGACCTTTGATATCCGTTCGCAGAATGCGTTATCGGCCAGGACGGCTGTGTCCAGCCTCCATGGGGGGGCGTTGTACCCGGCCCGTCTCCACCTCACGTCCACATAGTGTGGAGCGTGGTCGGAGATTATATTTTTAAAAAATAAATTTAGTATACCCAATTCATTTGTTCCAATTAAGGGGCAATTTAGCATGGCCAATCCACCTAACCTGCACATCCTTATGTTGTGGGGGTGAAACCCCGCAAACACGGAGAGAATGTGCAAACTTCACACGGACAGTGACCCAGAGCCGGGATCGAACCTGGGACCTCGGCGCCGTGAGGCAACAGGGCTAACCCACTGCGCCACCGTGCTGCCTGAGATTACATTTGTGGAGTACTCTGGCAGCGCGATCAATTTTCTTGGTCCTCACCCTTCCAAGTGTCTCTTGAGTCATCACCAACCTTGTCATCTCTGTCTCCAGTGACGTGATCCAATCGCTCCAATCAGTCACGACCTTCTCCAGCTCTCTGATCGTTGCCTCCTACGTCTCTAGCCGCCGCTCCAACTTTTCCAACGCTTCTTGCAGGGTGACCAGCGCCTCCGCTACCGCCACTTTCACCATCGCCATCATTTCAAGTTTGGTGGCATCCTTGAGCTCCTGGCATCTCTTTGGCTCCTTGGGTTGTTGTTACTTGGCATTTTTCTGTCGTTGTGGTGTTGTTGGAGGGGGGGGGGGGGAGTTTCCCTGGGTTTGGCGGGCTATTTTGGGTTGAAAGTCCCTAATTTTGAGATTCCAGGAGGAGTCACCTTTTGTGCATTTGTTCAGCACATCCCCACCACCCTGCTCCTCCTCTCCGGAGGTTGTTTTGGTGCATTGGCTTTGAGTTGTATGTAGGCTGCAGGGTCTCCGCTATATCATCGAAGTGACCTCAATCCCCCTGTGAGACTTGACAATGATCTATTCAAGGCAACCCTTCCTCATCCCTCTCTGTTCGTCACAACTGGTATCACCAGAAAGTCATCAGGACCATTTATCTGGCTGATTCATGTTTCCTTCCACCAGCCAGCAAGATTGAAGAAATGTGCAGTATCCAATGGCTGAGATTGGCCTACACAACACAGGAAATGACCTACATAGAATTCACCACACACCAAGTTTGTGAAGTTTAGGGAGGTTTATCGTTGATTCTATGTAAATGAAAGTATTGTTATAAATAACTTGGGAGCCCACAGAGAGCATGATTCACAGCGGTAGATATTCAGCTCAAGCATAATATGAATGAAACTGTATCAGTTGTCTGATTTGTGCTTACTTTTCTTCTAATTCACTATAACTCATTCTGTGCTTCTGCTCAAGATGGATTTATGTCCCTGTTCCTCTTCAAGCTGGGCTTTTACACATATGAGGTAATGAGGGATCACAACGTTTGTAGTTTGGCCTTCCCTTGTGGCGGGAACTGAGTTAATCTGGAGGATCAGGCAAAACTAATCTATCTAGTCCACGATCTTCCTTTCCTACAGTTAGGGTTGTGTAGCCACGTAAAATGGCTGCTTCCCGATTAATTTGGCCAAAACCCGATTTAAAATGGCTAACCGGAAAGGCTGATGGGAAAAGCAGGTAACAAGACACAAACGGACAGCTGCAGGCAGAATATCATATTCGGCTCTGGGGAAGTCGGCCCAGATCGATACTCAGGGCTATTAACAGCCCATCAACCCAGATATCTGCAGTTATACTCAGGACTCTTAACAGCCCATCAACCCAGACACCTGCAGTTTAATCGGCTATCCCTGGGAACAATTGCAACATATTAGCAATTGAATACCGGGCCAGACCTGTCGACGCCTGCAGTGGCTGAAACAAAGGCAGGTGAACGACCACCCCCCGATCGGGGAATCGCCTCGCAATTGGACGTATCGAACTTGGGACTCAGGGTCAAGGGCCGCCCCGGGAGGCGGGAAGCCCCTGGGCCCTATAAAGTGAGGGGCCATGTTCAGATCTCTCTCTCTCTCCCTTCTTCGCCTGCTCGAGACCTTCGCAAGAACAGCAACCGGCAACCGTAAGTTTGAATCCAGCAATCGCTATCCGATAAAGACTCCTAGCCATCGACCTGTATCAGCCTTTTGAATTCCGCGGGCCAGATCCGATTGGATAAACCATTCGTTTCCCTGACCTGGTGGGCTCTTCCTAAAGTTAAGTATTGGCCAGTAGTGATAGGTTTACTATATAGATAGTAGGATTATTGTGTAAACATTACTTGTTGTATATAATAAATGACCGTTGATTTCAATCTTACTAAGCGGTGTGCTGACTTATTAATCATAACTTGAACTTGAACCACGTGGCGGTATCAGAAAGATACCTGGCGACTCGTGAGCAAAGGTGACGTAATCAGAGCTAATAAACTAAGGCTAAAAAGAGCAACAGTTGACAACCATCCAGAATAATCCTGTCGTCTCCAAAGAGGAAAATCATGGAGACATTTAAAAAATGGCCTTGTTACTAGCAGCCATTTTCTTTGAATAGTTGGGTTCATTGGTTATTGAAAATGGGAAATAAAGGGCCATTTGACTGTTAGTCAAGAATCATTTCTCTCAAGATTTTTTAAAATTAAAAGAGCAATTTAGCGTGGCCAATCCACCTACCCTGCACATCTTTGTGTTGTGGGGATGAGTCACACGCAGACATGGGGAAAGCAGGCAAACTCCACACGGACTATGACCTGGGGCCAGGATTGAACCCGGGTCCTCGGCACCGTGAGGCAGCAGTGCTAACCACTATGTTAGCCTGCCGCCCGATCATTCGACACAGGTTAAGTAGGAATGTGTGCTTTTCATATCATGAGGGACACACGGGTGTGAGTCAAGGAAACAATAACAGGAAAGTAGGAAGAGGAGCGCAATTAGAGACGTATTACAACCTGCACGCGACCTACCGGATTGGAGCAATCAGTCTCCACATGAGTCTTGCTGAATGCGAGCTCTCCCACTAAGGGGGCGGGGAGCCCTAAATCATTCATGATCAAGATCTGTATAAAGTCGGCCAGGTATGGAACTGACAGAGCAGACCCGGCTGGGATCTGATGTATATTGTAAATATAATTTGCTTTGCAATAAACTAAGTTTCCTTTTTACTAACTCGGTACGGACTCGTTTGTGGTCTCCAAAACTACCAACGAGGATACAATTGATTTACTGTCAATGCTCTACACCATCGTGTGAACCACCTCCTTTACTCTGCTGGGCCAAGATTGGAGAATTTTCTTTTGCGAATATGTTTTTGTTCTGAAAATTGGAAGTGCTCGACACCAGCTTAGAGGATTGAACATGCGTTACTTTTTTCAGGAAAACACCATCACAGAAGTTGATGACAATCAGTAATATTGCTGACTACCTGTGGGGCACATAATTATGGAGTGATAAAAAGCCTTACATAACCTGTGGCTCTGGACACTAAAACGTTTGAATAATTGGTAACCCTAGTGGTGCAACACTTCAACCCTAAACCTATTGGAACAGTGATACCATTTTAATATGGCAAGAGGACCCCTGGAGAGTCCTGTTACGATAGGGAGGTGTTCGGAAATTGGATCCGGAAATGGAATTGAAGATGTGGGCAATTTAGGGGTTAACAGACTGAGGGTAAAACTGCTAGCACTGAGTCAGAGGTATATGCCCATACCTGGCTTAAGTTACTTTGTCCCATTCAGACTTAAATTTGTTCCTGGGAATAAACAGGATACCCCTGTTCAGCCAGGGTGATTCACTCAAGATCCATTATCCTCTGGGACACTCTGATCTGACCAGTTATTAGCCCGTTACAGAGGCTGAATGCCTCTTTTGTCTGTAAATTGGAGGTCAATTGCATGTACATAGCATGGCCCTGTTCTTTTGTGTAAATGAGAGTGGGGAATCAAAAGTTCAGATAGCAATGATCAGTTCAAGTCTGGACATACCTGAACAGAACCATCTTTGAGGGTCTGGGCGGAACTAAGAGGGTTAAAAGAATCCTTTTTGAACAGGTGGGGGTAGAAGGATTCAGAAAGCCACCGGGAGAGACCATGAAAAGCTGCCACAGAGACAGGCTTTTGAAAAGGTGTCTGAAGGAGTTTCACTAACAGCAGGAATATGTTCTGCAATTACAAGTATCATTTTTGTCTGCTTACCTGGAGTCAAGAGCTGTATGTTCATTTTATGTGCTGTTTAATGGACACTCTTGTGTTAGGGTTAAAAGATACATGTAATCTGTTCTTGTTAGATTTGAAGTTAAAAGTTTAAATATTGTTTTTCTTTTGTTTTAATAAAGTTTTGTTTGTAAAAACAACCAAGCCCTATTTCTTGTGCAATCACTTCTGGAACAAATTGATCTTTCCGCACAGTCTTGTTATGTTCTGTTGTCTTTTCCTTGCAATGATACATACAGAACTGCTGTTGATTTACTTAGAATGATGATTTATTAGTTAACATGTGGAGGGATAACATACAGAATCTATACAGACTAGGTTTCTCTGGAACTACCCTATGTGCAACTGTCCTTGTGTACGTCTTACCACCAACTGCCGGTAGCCGGATGTCACATGACTGATATCTGATGCCACCTGCTGGTGGGAGGTCATATTCCTGAGTATATGCAATATTATTCACAGGCATATCACCACAAGTCTTAGAAAACTAAAAACATTTCTGTTCTGGTCCAGTATCTTAGCCACTATTGGGATCGGACCAGGGGTCCGTGACAGTCTGTAACAGAGTTTTTGACAAGGCTACGAATACTAGTCAGACACTATGAATACGGAACTTTGTCCTCACGGCACTGAGGTCCCAGGTTCGATCCCGGTTCTGGGTCACTGTCCGTGTGGAGTTTGCGCATTCTCCCCGTGTTTGCGTGGGTTTCGTTCCCACAACCCAAAAATGTGCAAGTTAGGTGGATTGGCCACGCTAAATTGGCCCTTAATTGGAAAAAATGAATTGGGTACTCTTAAAAAAAAAATTTTTTTTAATAAAAAAAAAATGAATATGGAACTTTGGGATGACATGGTGGCCCTGTGGTTAGCACTGCTGCCTCACGGTGCCGAGCCCGGGTTTGATCCTGGCCTCGGGTCACTGTCCATGTGAAGGTTGCACATTCTCCCCTTGCCAACATGGACCCCACCTCCACAACCCAAAGATAATAATGATAATAATTTTTATAATTGTCACAAGTAGGCTTACATCAACACTGCAATGAAGTTATTGTGAAAATCCCCAAGTCGCCACACTCTGGCGCCAGTTCGGGTACACAGAGGAAGAATTCAGAATGTCCAATTCACCTAACAAGCATGTCTTTCGGGACTTGTGGGAGGAAACCGGAGCACCTGGAGGAAACCCGCGGGGAAACTGGGGAGAACGTTCAGACTCCGCACAGACAGTGACCCAAGCGAGAATTGAACTTGGGACCCTGGCACTGCGAAGGACAGTGCTAACCACTATGCTATCGTGCTGCCCATATGTGCAGGGCAGGTGGATTGGCCACGCCAAATTGCCCCTTAATTGAAAAAAAAGAATTGGGCACTCTAAATTTAAAAACAAAAGAATACAGAACTTCCCTTTCTGAAATGCTGCGTGACCGTTTAGTCTGCCGCATACATAACTTGGCTAATTGAAGGAAGTTGTTAGCCGAACCATCCTAGATATTAGCAGGCCATACAAATTTTGCTTTCCCATGAAATGCCGAGAGAGGAGTGCAAGCGTTCCAGGGGATGGAGCTAAATACCATAGCACACGCCCCCTCCTGGCAGCGCTTCGGCCGAGGCAGGCGCCAACCAAGGTCTTACACATTCCACCCAGACCAACCAGAGGAATATTTGCAGCTGAATTGTGTTACGGCACCCCAAATGGCCCCCATCAAGGTAACTGTGCAGGTTAATGGGCATTTGTTAGACATGGAGCTCAACATTGGAGCTGCGGTTTCCGTTATTGGAAAGCAGACTTTTGACAGGATAAAGTAGGGGGTGCAGCAGTTGGATCTGAGGGACACCGAGGCAAGATTAGCAGCATATACTGTGAAGCGTTAGCCATTGCAGGAACCACAATGACTCTGGTAGTTTACAGACAACAGTCGGTGCATCTTCTGTTGATGATAGTCAAGAGACATGGCCTCTACCTGCTAGGCCGCAGTTGGCAAAAGCGCTTGCATGTGGACTGGCAGCAGATTTCCAAAATGAGATCCGAGGGCCTGCACGAAGTGCAAGGGAAATATTCTGAGGTTTTCCAACCCAAATTGGTGAAAATAAGAGGGACCATGGGAAAAATTCAGATCGACTCGGACGCACAGCCAAGATATTTTAGAGCTCGTCCATCCCTTACGCATGGTTAGCAAAGGTTGAGGCTGAACTCAGCCGGCTTGAAGGACTTGGGGATCATTAAGTCAGTACGTTTTGCCGATTGGGCGATGGTCCTCGTGCTCAAATCTGATAAGATGGTCATACTGTGTGGGGACTGTCAACAGGGCCTCCCAGTTGGATTGTTACCCGATGCTCTGCATTGAGGACCTATATGTAAAACTGGCCGGCGGACACTCATTGACCAAGCTCGAACTGAGCCATGTGTTTTTGCAGTTAGAATTGGACCGTGCCTCCCATAAATATGTCACTATAAACACCCATAGAGGCCTGCATGAGTACACCAGTCTACCCTTTGGAAAGTCGCCTGTTGTTCCATATTCCAGAGGGTAATTGAAAACATACCGCGAGGTTTGCCGCGGGTGGCAGCATATTTAGATGGCGTGTTGGTCATAGGGGCAGCCAAACACGGACATTTAAGTAATTTCGGCGAAGTGCTCCATCGTTTCTCGGAGTCGAACGTTCGCCTGTTGAGAGAAGAATGCATTTCCCACGCAAGGGAAGTGGTGTACCTGGGCTGCTGTGTGGACCATGAGGGGTTACACCTGGTCACAGAGAAGGTACGGGCTATTCAGCAGGTTCCTACACCTAAAAACATCATGGAGTAGCGGTCTTTTTTGGAATTGGTAAACTATTATGGCAAGTTCTACCTGGCCTTGTGACCATGTTAGCCTCCCACACCCCCCACATCTCCTTTTGGAAGAAACAACAGAAATGGGCGTGGAGAAAACAACAGGAAGCAGCATTCATGCAAGTAATAAAACAATTAACTTCCTTCTGCTTGTTAACACATTATGATTCCACCAAACAACTAATTGTCATGTGTCATGCGTCACTGTACGGCATTGGCATTGTTTTACCACACCAGATGGAAGATGGCAGAGAGAGGCCAATCGCTTTCGCCTCCTGGACACTTGCCGGGGTCGAGCACAATTATACGCAAATTGAGAAAGAAGGTTTGGCAGTTGTCTTTGCCGTGTAGAAATTCCATCATTATATGTACGGCCGATCATCACAGACCACAAGCAACTGCTCGGTCTTTTTAAAGAAAACAAGACAATTCCGCCCATCACTTCCGCCAGGATCCAGTGTTGGGCCCTCCTGCTGGCCGCAAGTACTCGCTTGAGCATCGTCTCGCATCCAGATCACAATTGCGGATGCATTCCCTGAATGCCTTTGTTGACACGTTCTCCTTCTCCTCCCAGGACGGATGAGGTAGTGACCATGCTCAACTTTATGGATTTGTTGCCTGTTACAGCGTCCCAAATCCATGAGTGGGCACAGGCCGAACCAGTCCTTTCGAAAGTTCGACACATAGTCCTATATGGAGGTCAGCATTGGCAGCTACCAGATGAGTTGCAGGCATTTGCGATGAAGATGTCCAAGTTTAGCGTCGAAGGTGGTATTTTGTTGTCGGGTGCATGCGTCGTCATCCCAGGCAAGGGCCTGGACCAGGTCCTGAGAGTTTTGCACAATGGGCACCCGGCTTCAAACGGGTTGGCGGAAACACAATTATTCAAACAAGGACTAAAATTCCAGATTTCGGGGTTGATGGACACAAGACAGGCCAGGTTCTTATTCTGCTATAGGACCCCTCTGCATGCTGCAATCAGGGTGGCGCAGGCTGAATGGCTAATGGGCCGGAGGCTTCAAACCCAGCTTAGTATAGTTTTCCCTGATATTGATGGGAAAGTACACCACAGCCAGGAGCTGCACGGGCGTTGCCCTGTTCGATGAAAACCATCCAGACACTTTGTACCAGGTCAGGCAGTCTATGTTCGAAACTTTGCAGACAGCACCCAGTGGATCTCCGGGACAATTGTCCGCCAGACAGTGCCGGTATCTTATCAAGTTCAGGTCGCATCATGAAAAGGCACCTCGATCACAAATGGTCCAAACACCAGTTTTACACAAAATTCCTTGGGAATCTCCACTGATTTCATATTACCACTTGTGAAGAATCTAAAACATGAAACAACCTTATGCATCAGGCACCTGTTATTTCACTGCAGCTCCTCACTGGCGCATAAGGAGATGCTTCAGCTGATGTTAGAGGGCGTCATCCTCAATATACCACTCTCAGTTATAAAGGCTACATAGTATATCTGTAACTGAAGGCAAATTTTAAACAGAAGATAAGTCCAATGCCACACGAGAAGTACCAGCTATTGTTGAAGAAGTCTCCCAGTTTCAGAGAATCCTGAATGCATCCATAGCAGATTAAATACGCAAGATTAATGGCAGGTCAAATAGGGTAGATAAAAATAGACCCTTTTCTCCAGTGAGCATAATCTTAAATTTGGAGTCAATAGAAATATGTTATTGCACAAAGTTAAAATTGATGCCAGTATTATATTTAAAATTTCTAATTCTTGTCTGTCCCATCACCGCTCCTTGAGTGGGGGAGAAGCACAGGATGCTGAATGGCTCCGGTTCTTTCAAAGGTTCTCATTTAAGCTGTGTTAGCAGTCTGTCCACTCACTCCAGTGACTAGGTGGAGTAATTGGTAAAATTACCAGAGGAGCTAAGTTCAGGATAGGTGGAATTTAACACGAAAAATACAAAAGCAATGCCTGTTGGCATGGAGATCACAAACACAATTAATAGGTACCCACTGGCAAATATACAGAAAGCAAATGATTTTTCTGTTACTAATTGTTATCAGCAAGGCTCATCACATCATAGAATGCCTTCATAGGGCATTAGGTTTTAAGTTCAAGCAGGATATCCTGGAGTTGCTCTTGGTTAACTAAGATCCATGTGACCCATGCAGTACGAGATAATACCTGACCTATACAGGAGACATATACAGGAATTGACACTGAGACACATGTGAGCCAGACAGAGGTAAAGGGGACATATTAGATATGTAGTATCAATTGGGTGTGAACTATTCCTTTTTACCTGGTGTGTATGAATTGGGATCATTTTTTAACAGTGAAAGAATTAACTTCTGTAGGTTAAGGTCAAGTTCTTTTGAAGGGAGTTTTGGTGGGAGGTCCAGATGACAGGTGTACTCGTCATCAGTTAAACATTAACTATTTTTCATTGTTCATGCACCGTGTGTGAAACGGATTCAAGAAAGTTAAATCACAAGCAATTTAAGTTTTGTGAGAGGATTTCTTCACTTTCTGTGGAAATCTTTTTCCAGCAGAAGAAGGCTGTGAATTTATTGAGAAGCAATTTTAAGAGTTCATTTCAAGGAGACTTTGGATATTCCCAGTTCTAATCCCCAAAGTTATTAAGGCAGTTGTATCGCATACTGAGCCTTCCCTCGCCACTACTTTGGTCGAGCCAAAGATTGTCCCTATTGTGTTCTGTACCTGGGAGATCAGGTTCTATGGGTGAACAGGAGCTTTATTCCAAATGCATTTAAAATATCTTCTCCACAAGCTTCTAACTTTCTTTAAGCTTCTCGTTCTCTGGAACCACACCTTCAGGCTCGTCTAACAGTACACAGCACAGAGAACTTTCAGCAGAGACATATAAACAATTGAACACAACGGGCGTGATTTACCGCCCTCGCCGCCCTCAACTTGGTGATGCGACGAGGGCGTTGAATCTCGTGAGAGGCTTCTCACGAGATTTGCAATGCTTGAGATGTATTGCAAGATTCAACCAATCCTCGTTCGACGTGGTGATCTGGATCTTCCCCTTGATGGGGGCAAGCGCCGGGAAACACCTGGCGAAACATGCTCGGCGTGGGACTCTGGGAGCAATTCTCCGGCCTCATCGCGCCCCTGCTCAAGCGAAGCGAGGCCGGTGAATAGCGGGAGAGGCAAAAAATGAGAACCGCGCCAGGCGTCAAACAGTTTGCGATACAACCAGCCTGCTCCCGTAGGCAAAATCGATTTCTCGCAGCAGTATGGAAAGAAACCAATTATCACCACTTGAGCCCTATTTCCATAGAATTAACGGGAGCCATCCCATATCCAACGGCCTCCGTTATTCATCGGCCTCCCCAACAAGTAGTCACACTGGCTATGATTAGTACTCGTAGGTACATAGATACACCCCTTTTTAAAAACGTGACCTTGCTGGAAAGAATTCTGTGAGGAGCCAAGGAGGTGAGTAGTCATCTTTGCTCACAGGCAAAGAGCCCGGAGGTGCTGGGCTTACCACCCCAGTGCTTGGCGGTGTGTGGGGGACCCTCGGCTTGGGGAGGGAGGGGGGGGTGGGTGCAACCTCCACAGGAGTGGGCTGCCTTGAGATGGTGGGCGGGGGAGACGTTGGTGGGGCAAACGCTCTTTGCACCACCATGTCAACCCCTGGATCGTGTGTACCCGTGCCCTAGCCCATGTCCGTCTGCCCCACCGACCACCCATAACCCCACCGACTGCCGAGTCCTCTGGCCATACGGCTGGAGGCTATTTCTAATAGTGAATTGGCAATCATGGTTAGGTGAGAACTTCACGCAAGTGGATTCCCTTGGGTGGGCAGGCCATGTAGCATGTGGGAGTCATTGCCTAGCATCCCAGTCAGACCGTGTTGCCTGGATACTGTGCTTGAACACAGCGGGAAGCAACACCATATGCGCAACAGCCAACATCCGAACACTCAGAGGATGGTGGGACACAATTTTGGGAACATGTGCAAGGCTGGAGGGTGGATGAGTGCCATGGTGAGGGGACCAGCACCCATTCCAGGTGACATTATGAGCGGGTGTCCGAGATACATGGTCTAGGGTCCGGAGAAGGGAGCCTGCTGAGGCTGGGTGTGTGTGGCAGGAGGCTCTAGGTGGGGGGGTATAGGTCAATTGAGGAATGGCTCCCAAGGTGGGAGCAACCGCTGTTTGTCAGTCTAACACCCTCTTCCAATTCCTTACAGATATTGAATGCTATGGCAGGGATTTTGGACCCAGAACTTGCCCTAGTGGTGCTGCTGGTAGTCCAGGTAGCCAGATGCCAGAGACAGTAGCAGCAGCGTCTGCAGATGCTTGAGGCAGCGGCCCATGTGCCGGACCCCGCCCCATACCCTGAGCACCCGGCCGCCCATCAGGCTAGGGAGGGACCCAGAGGGGGAGTCTGCGATGGCCCAGGGTGTACAGGCGTCGCTGATCGTTCGAACAAATGACGGACAACGTGTGCCGGAGGAGACTCCACCTCAACAAGAAGACGGTGCAACATCTTGGCACCAAGTGGAGGAGGACACCCGCTCCCGGTGGCCGTCAAGGTCACCACAGCCCTGAACCTTTACGCCTTGGTATCATTCCAGGGCTCAAGCGGGGACCTGTGTGGCATTTCACCGGCCACAGCCCACAGGTGTATCTGATAGGTCACGGTTGCCCTATATGCCCGGGTGGAGAACCACATCATTTGTTCTTTTAAATTTAGAGTGCCCAGTTATTTTTCTTTTCCAAGTTAGGGGCAATTTAGCGGGGCCCACCACGGGCTGCCCAGAACGACATTATTTTTGACATAGACCAAGTCCAGCAACATGCCTGGGCAGCACCATCACCTGGATGCCCCAGATCCAGGGGGGAATTGATGGCACGCATGTTGCCTTGCGCTCACCGGCCATTTGGGAGTGCCCTACATTAACAGAAAGTGGTTCCACTCCCTCAACATACAGCTCGTGTGCGACCACCAGATGAAGATAGTGCATGTGTGTGCACACTTCCCAGGGAGTGTCCACAACAGCTACATCCTGTTGTGTTTGGTCCTCTATACCTTACGAAGGAATCCACCAAACACTTCAACTTGTTCAAACCAGAATCTTTTTTTGTGTCTCGTGTGGTAAGATAGCAATCTGATACAGAGCATGTTATCATGGAGTCTGCTTAGTACTCCTCTGGAATCTGCACATAGCACTGCCCATTCACTTGTATGTCTTACTACCTTCTCAATCTTCTTCTGGAGATGGCTGGATGTGTCTCCTCTTATATGGGAGTCATTGGTCATATGACCTTGGTCTTGAGACTGCATTGTGTGACTACACTGCTAACTGCTGGTTGGAGGTCGCACACGATCCCAACTATGATATAGCTCATAGACATAACACCACACATCCTGAGGCAGAAAGTCATCCCCGGCCTCTTCGAGGAGCACCCCATAGTGGGTGGCTGGTTCTTGGTGGATAAGGGGTACCCGCTGAGGACCTGGCTAATGACGCCAGTACGGAGGCCGGAGACCAAGAGGAGAGACCCAATACTACGAGGCCACCCGGGCTGTGATTGAGCGGTGCAGCGCACTCCTCAAGATGCCCTGCAGTATACTGCTCGAAGGGTCGTCCTATTTGTGGCGGTCTGCTGGGTCCTCCACAACCTTGCACAGCAGCGGGGCGACGGGCTGGGGGTGGTGATAAGGAACATGTGCCCACTTCCAAGGAGGAGGATAAGGACGAGGGTGATGAGGTGGCGTAGGAACAGCAGAGACTAGAGGACAAGGCCGGAGTGGAACCTGAGGAACAGCTGGATGCTGCAGAACAGGCGGCAGCAGCGAGGGTCCGGCAAGCCCGGAGGGCCAGGGTGGCCCTCATATTTTCCCCATTCACTTACGACGTGTCCTAGTCTATCACCCGCCACTCCCATGTCCCACCCTCCCCGGATCTGTATCACATCACTCCAAGGTGCTGGGACTGTGTCGCACCGTCAGTGGGTCACTGTCGAAGGCAGGGGATGATGATAAATTGCAGAGAGCAGGACCCTGGTGCTCCTCAATCTATTCCATAGCTGACCCCCTGCCTGTCTGCTGAGTGCTCGCTCGCACCCACCGCCTGCAGGCAGTGTACCGGGAAGGGTGGGGTGGGGTGGGGGGGTATGACTGGAGAGATGGGCCAAGAGTTCGGAGGTAGGCCTGCATTGTGGAAGAAAGTGACAGAGATGTTACACTGGTTGTGCTCAAGGGTATTTATTGCATTTTAAAATTCCCCATTCTCCCGATGGTGTCGCACCTCCTTCCCACCGCCTACCTGCCACTCACTCCCTCCCCCCTCACCCTCTCCCCCATCCCCTGGCGCCTTCAGTGATCCTTGATGTGCTTTGCCTTCCTAGCTCTACCGCTACGTCTAGGTGCCCCTCCCAGGATGCACATCTGAGGTGGACGCAGCGCGCTGCCTGTAGCAACATGTGTATTATAAGGTATACAAGGGGTTAACAATAAGGTACTAATACTTCTCACCATCAGATGGCGATAAGGAGCAGTGCAATAAATATCATGTGACTTCTGGGATACTGGGAGAAGGCTGTAAGGCGTTAGAAAGATGCTGGGCGGGATTCTCCGAAGCCACTCCGGCAGGGAGAATCGGCGTTCAGGCCATTTTTTTGCGCGACGCTGGTCCGACGTCGGCGCGCGATTCTCCGAGGTGCAGAGAATTGGCGCCCTTCGCGCCAGCGCATTTGGCGCGGCGCTGGTCGCTGCCCGCTATCCGCAGCCAGGCCGCCAATTCTCCCGCCTGGATGGGCCGAACGGCCGCGCATAAACGGCCTAGACCCGCCGGCACCGTCCACACCTGGTCGTTGCCAGTGGGTACTTGTTGCGAAGGCTTGGGGGGCGGCCTGTTGGGGGGAGGGCTCCGTTCCCGGGGGGGCCTCCGATGGGGTCTGGCCCGCGATCAGAGCTCACCGATCGGCGGGCCGGCCTCTCCCCCCAGGCCTGCTTCCTTGTGCGACTAGCCCCAGAACACCGGCGCCATTTTGGTGAGAGGCCGGAGCGCTCCATGAGGCCACCGCGCATGCGGCGGTTGGCACTGGCGCCACTACGCATGTCATTGTTGCCGTCGGTGCAACTGCGCATGCGCGGATCCCGCGGCGCCCAGTTTGCGCCGAGATCTGTGGCTGGTGTGTTGTGAACCTCCTGTAGGGGGCCAGAATTCGACGTGGGAGCGGCCTGTTCATGCCGTCGTACAACATGACTCCGTTTGCGACGGCGTGGACAGTCTGCCTCTATTTCGGAGAATCCCGCCCCCGGTGTATAGCATAGAGTTCTGTTGTGTGAGATATCACATTGTTTTATTTACTAACTTATTTCCAGTTGAATCCTGGTTAGAATCTTTAATTTAGTAGTGTAAAATAAATCAGCGTCGTTCAATAACTCAGCTAGATGTTCTTTGTTAACACTACATCCTCTGAGCATCCTGATAGACACAACAGAGAACATCACATGGTACCAGGAGTTGTCACCAAGGCAGTTCAGTTAGTTGAGAGAGAGAAAGGAAAACAAATCACAAAAAACAAATCTCATCCAGACTCCGATCGCTAAGACATCGTGGGAGCCAGTCGCATCAAACAGAAACGCCCAGTCGAAGCTCGATGGAAGGTCTACATACTCCAAAGCTGTTCTGCAATACAGATAAAGTAGATGTGAACTGGAGGCAATTCAAACAGCAGTTTGAATTGCACCTCTCAGCCTCAGACCTCGAAGCGGCCAGTGATCCACGAAAGATTGGGTTGTTTTTAACCATGATTGGTCCGCAAGCATTAGAATTGTATAATTCGTTCCAATTTGAGAATGATAGTGGCAAGATGAAATATGATATTATCTTAGCAAAATTCGACAGACACTGTGAATCGCAAATAAATTAAACTTTTGAGCGTCTTATTTTCTGAAAATGTGTCCAAAAGGCAGATGAAACGTTTGTTTTCTAACTGATCTCAGGCTCAAGGCTCAGACCGGTGACTTTTCGGTATTAACAGACTCACTGCTGCCTGATCAGATTGTGATTTGGTATTAAGAATGAAAAGCTCGGCTGTCCGACCTTTCAGAATCTCTCCAAACGGAGAAAATCAAATTCGCCATCCGAGGGTCAGACGACGGCTTCCACAGATCGTGGGAGCCATTCACCCGATTGTTCCTGGACCTATTTGTGGCCTACGAACAAGCAGAAGAATCCAGGTAGCCAAGAATCAGGGGCAAGTAGCCGAGGCGGGAGAGGGATGGATGGGGGTGGGGGGTAAAAGTTAAACCTAAGAGAAAAGAAAGGCGAACCACAGGAGAAGGGGAAGGGGAGGGGGGCACTAAGGCAGACTCCCTGCAGTTAGAGAAAATAAAGTATGAGTTAAGGGGCTCTTCAGGGGGGTTTGAGAAAGGTGGGGTATGTTGTGACTGTATTTGAGGGGCTGTCCATCATGGGGGAAGGGGGGGTGAAAAAGGGACAAAATCTGTACAGACTGTATAGTTGATTGTTGGGTAGTATATTTCCCAGGGTGTTTACTCGCTGTAACCTGTTTTGATACAGGTTGTAATAAAATACATTTAAAAAAAAGAAAAAGTAGCATGCTACAGACGGCAGCCATTTTGCAGATGACACAAACAGCGTTGTGACGTGCAAATGTTGTGGCCACGCTCACCCAGTGAAAAAATGCCCAGCCTTCGGAAAACTGCACGAAGTGTCGCAGGCAGAATCATTTTGCTGCGCAGTGCCGACAACACCTCCGTTTACAAAAAGAAGTGTTTGTGAATGCAAAGAAAACTGTTCACAGTATTCATAAAGATAATAATACCATACAAATGAGTAAACCTGATACAGTTCCAGACATGTACAACCTGGAAGATACATTATTTGTTGAGATTGTAGAAAAGATTGAAGACACTTTAAATTATTTTCCCACAGGACAACAATTGAAACAAGTCTCCACAGATGCCTGTAAAGATGGCATTGGGGCGGTGCTACTTCAGAGAACTCCAGAATAGCATTGGCAACCTGATGCTTACGCTTCAAGAGCAATGACGCCAACAGAACAGATGCTCAGATAGAGAAGGAATGTTAGGTCTTCTAACAGGCATTGTAAGATTCCATGACTGCGTCTACGGATTACCAACATTCACAGTAGAAACTTATCATCATCCATTAGTACATACCATAAAAAAGAATCAAAATGATATGTCACCACGTTGACAGAGGATCATAATGAAACTTTGTTGTTATAATTTCCAACTGGTATACACTCCAGGAAAGGATCTTATAGTAGCAGATGCACTCTCCAGAGCTACTGAAGAGGATACACAGATGAATTATTTCGCACAGGTAATAGAAGCTCAAGTGAGTCTCCTGGAGGAGAATCTACCTGTATCCGATGAAAAACTCAAATTAATTAACGAGGAAACCGAAAAAGATGCTACATTGCAATGTGCCACGCAATATCTAAAAGATGGTTGGTCTATAGGACATTGTTCTAATTTTAGAAACGTTTGTGCAGATTTAAGCGTGATCAATGGATTCCTGCTCTAGCAAGATCGCATTGTGATTCCAACTGCACTAAGGCAGACAATCCTAGGCAAGATTCATGAAGGTCACTTAGGTATTGAGAAATGTAAAAGAAGTGCTCGACAGTCTACTAGTCAGGCATCAATACAGATATTACTAACCTCGTGTTAGAATGTCACACGTGTCAAAGCAACCAATCACTCCAACAGAAAGAGAAATTGACTGTAACCAAAGAGAAAATGCTGGAAAATTTCAGCAGGTCTGGCAGCATCTGTAGGGAGAGAAATGAGCTAACATTTTGAGCTAACGTTGTCGAAGCTTGCAGACAGCTTTGATAGCTCTTATGGCTTTGCCAAAGCATCATCTGGACTCGAAACGTTTCTCTCCTGACAGATGCTGCCAGACCTGCTGAGATTTTCTAGCATTTTCTCTTTGGTTTCAGATTCCAGCATCTGCAATAATTAGCTTTTATCCATTATTTATTGAGAAGTTGACGGTGCATGATGTGGTAAAGATTCCATGGTCTAAATTCAGCATCGACATCTTTGATTTTCATGGCAAGGATTACTTGTTAATCATTGATTATTACTCGAATTACCCAGAGGTGTTACATTTACCTAACTCAAGTTCATCAGCAGTAATCAAAGCCACAAAGGAAGTGTTTGCTCGACATGGTATTCCGCTCACAGTTATGTCTGACAACGGTCCATGTTTCGACAGCTGCGAATGAATGGAATTTGCCAAGCAGTATGATTTAGAACACATAACCTCAAGCCCATTATATCCGCAATCCAACGGAAAAGCAGAGAAAGGAGTTCCACATTGTGAAGACACTGTTTAAGAAATCAATGGATTCTGGCAGTGATCCATTTCTAGCCCTATTAAGTTACAGGGCTACTCCACTAGCTACAGGTTTATCGCTAGCACAGTTATTGATGAATCGGCACCTACGCACAACATTACCGTTCCCAGAATTAGCAAATCCTGACAATGAAGATGTTATCAAAATTAAGAAGAACAAACAGCTACAGAAACAGTACTATGATAGGACAGCTAAAGACTTAGAACCGGTGATCTCGTCAGAGTACAAATGCCACCATGGATGGTCAGGCAAGGCAAGAGTGATATGCAAAGCAGCTCCACACTCATATATGTTGTGATGTCTGAGGAAGGTTCTATTCTTGGAAGGAACAGGAGAGCACTTCTGAAAGTGAAGTCCACTCAATCCATATTTCCGAATATTGAGTTCAACACAGAACTATTCAAAGCTACTTTGAGAACACAAAATCGAAATGTCACACCATCAAGATTGAAAAGATCGACTCGAACCAGAAGAAAGCCAGATCGACTCAATCTATGAACTTTAAAAAGTAAATGACTCATTGTTAACGTTATGATATACATTGAGATGTACAGAGCATACATTACTACCATGTATAAATGTTTGTGATGATGTACAAAAATCTTCTTTTTTTTAAAGTGAGGGCAACACGGTGGCGCAGTGGGTTAGCACTGCTGCTTCACGGCGCTGAGGTCCAAGGTTCGATCCCGGCTCTGGGTCACTGTCCGTGTGGAGATTGCACATTCTCCCCGTGTTTGCGTGGGTTTCACCCCCACAACACAAAGATGTGCAGTGTAGGTGGGTTGGTCATGCTAAATTGCCCCTGAATTGGAAAAAATAAATTGGGTATTCTAAATTTATTTTTTAAAAAGTGGGATGTAACAATATATAACTTGTAAGAATCATAGAATTTACAGTGCAGAAGGAGGCCATTTGGCCCGTCGAGTCTGCACCAGTTCTTGAAAAGAGCATTCCAGTTAAGCCTACACCTCCACCGTATCACCGTAAACAAGTAACCTCACCTAACCTAAGGGCAATTTAGCCAATCCACCTAACCTGCACATCTTTGGACTGTGGGAGGAAACTGAAGCACCCGGAGGAAACCCACGCAGACACGGGGAGAACGTGCAGACTCCGCACAGACAGTGACCCAAGCCGGGAATCGAACCTGGGACTCTGGAGCGGTGAAGCAACTGTGCTAACCATCGTGCTACCGTGCCGTAAGGTATACAAGGGGTTAGCAATCAGGTAATAATGCTTCTCACCACCAGATGGTGATAAGGAGCAGTGATATAAATATCATCTGGATTCTGGGAGAACGGTGTAAGGAGTTAGAGAGGTCCGGTGTATAGCCTCAAGTTCTGTTGTAAGAGACACTGTATTGTCTTATTTACTAACTTATTCCGTGTTGATTGGTTAGAATCTTTAATTTAATAGTGTAAAATAATTCAGCTTTGTTCAATAACTCAACTTGATGTTCTTTGTTAACACGACATTCTCTGACCATCCTGATAGTCCCTACAGAGAATGTCACACTGCTTACCTCGTCCCGTGGCCTTCGATGCCCCTGTCGGGCGTCCTCTGGGGGCTCTGAGGCCAGAGGGCCCCACTTACCTGTTGGCGGCACATGCACAGTCGTGCCGCCCTGTTCCATGTGCTGGCTGCGAGATGCGGCCTCATCAGAGGGGCAGAACTTGCGGGAGCTGAAGGCCACCATCCCCACTCCATGGGACGGGTCCGGGTTGGCACTGAGCGCCCCCTCGGCCTGGTCGGTGCCGTAGGGCCCTGGGGTTCACCTTGGGATGGAGGGACAGCTGGTTCGAGCCCCGGCTGACCCTGTATCATCTGGCTCTGCCAGCCCTGGCAGTTCCCCCATGGTCTGCACCATTGAGTCCATGCCTTTGGCAAAGCTCCTCAGTGACTGGGACATGCTCTGCAGTGCCTCGGCAATACCCACCTGTGACTTGGACAAGTTCTGCAGAGACTCGTCCATTCCCATCTGAGAGCGGGACATGTCCCACAGAACCTCATCAAGGTCAGCCTGGTACTGGGTGACATCCCCCAGCGAGGTGGACATTCTGTCAAGACCCTCAGCCATGGCCGACACTGATTGGCAATGCCTTGGACACCTTCACTGATTGATGCATTCGCCACCCTAGCAGTGTTGGCCTCAGTGCCACGCATTGCCACCGACATATCCTGCACCCGTAGCCTCTGGGACTCCTCCAAGCAGTTATGGATCTGCTGGAGAGATGCTGACATCTCCCTCTGAATATTCCAGATCGCACCCTGACGTCTCCACTAGCTCGGGGATGACCTCTTCTACAGGCTCAGCATCAGACTGGGGCCCAGCTGGGTCCTGGGATCCTGCAGACCTCTGACTGCTGTCTCACCTGGGGGTCCCTGCCTCCAGCAGCAGTGTGGTGTCACCAGATTGTGCCCCAGAAGCCTGACCACTAATGTTTCCCACCAAGGTGTATGTATCTGCATCAGTGGAGGGTGGGGATGACAGTTGTGACGTGACTATTATGTTAGCATCCTCAGAACTCTCCTCCGAGGTGGTCTCCTCGGAGACTGAAGAGGGGGACACCCGGGATGGGCCGGTACCATCGGCTGGAGGACCTGCAGGAGAATGGACATATGGTCAGTGGGAGGGATGGGTCCATCAGTAAGGCAATAATAACTCAGGTTTGAAAGGTGCTCCGGGTGGAACCCGGTGGGTCTTCACCTCTGTGGCACCCGCCAGCCTCTGCGTTAGTGACCGTTCTGTCCTCGGCCAGCCCTGTCACCTCTAGGGCATGCTCCTCAAGAGACGTGAGGATTCTTATGTCCGGCACGCCTCCGCCAGTCTGGGTCCTCTCCCGGTGGTGGGAGAGGGGGTGTGATGGAAGGGTTGGGGGGTTGAAGGGGGAGGGGTGGAGGGAGGGCTGGAAGTCTCACAGAATCATAGAATAGAATCATAGAATTTACAGTGCAGAAGGAGGCTATTCGGCCCATCAAGTCTGCACTGGCCCTTGGAATGAACACCCCACTCAAGCCCACGCCTCCACCCTACCCCCATAACCCAGTAAGTCTCCCAGCTTTCGAGCTATTTATCCAGTGCAGCATGTTTTAGTTGAATCGCGCCCAACATCTTTTCCCCCTGGTAAAACTAGAAGACATTGTCATGATATGCAAACATGCAACCAATGAACTCTCAGAATAGGACACAACCAATGGGCAGTCAGGACACTCAGAGGTGGCTTCACCACAAGGGGGCATAACATAAACACTATAAAAGGGTTGAGGCACTCACACCCTGCCTCTTTCCACAGACAGACATCTAGAGAGTTAGACAGGGTTGATCAGCAGCATCACACCCCAGCACGTGACTCAGAGCAAGCTGGTACAGTTAGACTGAGTTACCACAGTTAGATTAGCAGAGTCGAACTCATTTGAGAACTGTGTTAATAGTTCAATGAACAAGTTGAACTCATTTCAGAGTCTGGAGCATCCTTTAGTTAAGACTGCATCAAGTAGCAGCATGTATTATCCGAAGCAGCATAACACAACAGAGATTATTTTTAATTAAAGTACTTTAAACAATAAAAATATCTGTACATTGTGTCATTGCTGAGAGTTCAGAGTATTTGTTTACAGAAATAGGCTTTGAGATATGAAAGTCACTGATGACATCGCTGAGATCAACGAATTGTGCTTCCAAATGATCACTTCAATGTGGTTGATGATCAACATTGTGGTCGCTCATTGGAAAGGAATCATAATCGTTGTCCTTGAAATATCCTGGTCTGCTCACTATCCAAGCATCTCATGTTCCACTGTGTGTTGTCATCCAACAAACAAGCTCATTGTCTACTCTGCAGTACAGGACCAGTTCCTTCTCTATTTCATGAGGCTACTCATTTCTCAGGTACAGGGTTATGTTCTGCAGTTCGCAGCCTGACATCTACACAAAAAACAAGATTTGCATTGCACGCTGTTGCTAACTTTTGGTTGGCTCTCAAATGTTGTCCGTTGCATCTTTACTGAATTTGCTCTGTTTCTATAACCTTTGCTCTAGAGTCGCCAGGTATCTTTATACCACCACGAGGTTCAAGTTCAAGTACTGATCAATAACTCAACACACACTCAACACACCAATTAGTAAGATTCAAATCAAAACACATTTATTATATACAGTAAGTCACTACTTATGCATATAACTCTACTTTCTAGACTATTTCTATCACTAACAGGCCTATACTTAGCTTCGGACTGGCCCACCAGGTCAGGGGAACAAATGGCCTTTCGTTCAGGTCCTGAGTCTGCAGGATTCAAAAGCTGGTGTGGACTTGTAGCTAGGAGCGCCTATCTCGTAGCGTGCGTTGACTGGAGACTTACTTGTTTGGTGCGGCAGCTGGTCAGTTCACTCTCAGGGGTTGATTCGCGTTGTTGAGTGACCCTGCTAAGAAGACTTGGGGGCTCTACTTTATAGTCCCCAGGGGCTTCATGCCATTCGGGGCGGACCCTGTATCTGGTTCCAAGTGATTGGACTATGTTCCGATCACTTGGATTGATTTCTCCAATACTGGAGTTGTTCCCTGATCGCTGGGCAGTCCCTAAATGTCTGTTAGCCTTCCTTTGTCTTGGCTCCTGCTGGCGCCGAGGAGTCTGGCTTGGCTTTATTCACCTTAAGTGTTGCAATTGTGCCTTGGAATTGCTCATTACGACTTGCGGGTGCGGCGATGACCAGCTAAGTCACACGTTTCGGCAGCTCCCGGTGGAACGGACTTTGGGGCTCTTGATAAGAGCCCCAACGGCAATTTTAACGGCTAAAAGCACTGTGCGGTAAACCAGAAGGGAATCCCCCTTGGATACGGATGGAAAAAGGAGAGGAAAGTGGCCGGATTGCGGTGGATCCTTTAGAGCAGCGGCAAGGAAGGCAAGCAAAAACCAAGATGGCGTCGGAAGGTGGCAGTTTAATATGGGGCCCTGAACAACACGAGTTTTTGAAACGCTGCGTGGAAGAACTCAAAAAGGAAATGAAGAAAGAGCTGTTGGCCCCGATATTACAGGCGATCGAAGGGCTAAAGGATGAGCAAAAGACCCAGGAGCGGGAGCTTCGGGTCATGAAGGCAAAGGCTGCCGAGAACGAGGACGATATACAGGGCCTGGTGGTGAAGACGGAGATGCACGAGGCACACCATAAACGATGTGTGGAAAGATTGGAGGTGTTGGAGAATAACGCGAGGAGGAATAATTTAAGGATTCTTGGTCTTCCTGAAGGTGCAGAAGGAGCAGACGTCGGGGCATATGTGAGCACGATGCTGCACTCGTTAATGGGAGCGGAGGCCCCGGCGGGTCCGCTGGAGGTGAAGGGAGCATACCGAGTGATGGCGCGAGGACCGAGAGCAGGAGAAATTCCCAGAGCCATAGTGGTGAGATTCTTCCGTTTTAAGGACAAAGAGATGGTCCTTAGATAGGCAAAGAAAACTCGGAGCAGTAGGTGGGAGAACGCGGTGATCCGCGTATATCAAGACTGGAGTGCGGAGGTGGCGAGAAGGAGGGCGAGCTTTAATCGGGCCAAGGCGGTGCTTCACAAAAAGAAGATAAAATTTGGAATGCTGCAACCGGCAAGACTGTGGGTCACATATCAAGGGAGGCACCACTACTTTGAGACGGCGGATGTGGGTGGACTTTTATTGTGGAAGAAAAACTGGAATAGGCGGGTCACTAAAAAAGAACGTTTGAAACAAAGTGGTGGGGCGAGTATGGGGGGGGCGAAGAGGGGGGAAAAAGGGGGGGAAAGATGAGTTTTATGTTATTAATCCTGCGATGCGGTAACTTTTCTCTCTTCCACAGTAGGTGGTGGAGGGAGAAAGGGAGGTGGAGGAGATGGGGCGTTGGCCATGGGGGGCGGGGCCAAAAGGGAAGCGCGGGCTTTGTTCCCGCGCTATGATAATCATGGCGGGAACAGGGAAGCAGGAAGGAGGGGGCGTCGCACGGTGCGAGCCGAGGTCACGGGGGGAAGCCAAGGTCGGCCAGAGTTTGCTGACTTCTGGGAGCAACATGGGGGGTGTAACTACGCTAGTGGGGGATCTAGCGGGGGGGGGGGGGGTGGGAGGGGCGAGTTACTGGGTTGCTGCTGCTGGGGAGAGGGGGGAGCCGGAATGGGGTGGGGTGGGCGGGGGGGCGCCACCTGGGGGGGACACAGCTGCGTGGGAACCGGGTGAGGAGCTGGAAAAAGGGGATGGCTAATCGACAAGGGGGGGGGGTAAAAAGCCCCCCAACCCGGTTGATCACGTGGAATGTGAGAGGGCTGAACGGGCCGATAAAGAGGGCACGAGTACTCGCACACCTTAAGAAACTTAAGGCAGACGTGGTTATGTTACAAGAGACGCACTTGAAACTTATAGACCAGGTTAGACTACGCAAAGGATGGGTGGGGCAGGTGTTTCATTCAGGGCTAGATGTGAAAAACAGGAGGGTGGCTATACTAGTGGGGAAGCGGGTTATGTTTGAGGCAAAGACCATAGTGGCGGATAGCGGGGGCAGATACGTGATGGTGAGTGGCAAATTACAGGGGGAGGCGGTGGTCTTGGTAAACGTATATGCCCCGAACTGGGATGATGCCAATTTTATGAGGCGCATGCTAGGACGCATCCCGGACCTAGAGGTGGGAAAGTTGGTAATGGGGGGAGATTTTAATACGGTGCTGGAGCCAGGGCTGGACAGGTCGAGATCCAGGACTGGAAGGAGGCCGGCTGCAGCCAAGGTGCTTAAAGATTTTATGGAGCAGATGGGAGGAGTAGACCCGTGGAGATTTAGCAGACCGAGGAGTAAGGAGTTTTCGTTTTTCTCCTATGTCCACAAAGTTTATTCGCGAATAGACTTTTTTGTTTTGGGAAGGGCGTTGATCCCGAAGGTGAGGGGGACGGAGTATACGGCTATAGCCATTTCGGATCACGCTCCACATTGGGTAGACTTGGAGATAGGGGAGGAAACAGAAGGGCGTCCACCCTGGAGAATGGACATGGGACTAATGGCAGATGAGGGTGTGTGTCTAAGGGTGAGGGGGTGCATTGAAAAATACTTGGAACTCAATGATAACGGGGAGGTCCAGGTGGGAGTGGTCTGGGAGGCGCTGAAGGCAGTGGTTAGAGGGGAGCTGATATCAATAAGGGCACATAAAGGAAAGCAGGAGAGTAGGGAACGGGAGCGGTTGCTGCAAGAACTTCTGAGGGTGGACAGGCAATATGCGGAGGCACCGGAGGAGGGACTGTGCAGGGAAAGGCAAAGGCTACATGTAGAATTTGACTTGCTGACAACGGGTACTGCAGAAGCACAGTGGAGGAAGGCACAGGGTGTACAGTATGAGTATGGGGAGAAGGCGAGCAGGTTGCTGGCCCATCAATTGAGGAAAAGGGGAGCAGCGAGGGAAATAGGGGGAGTGAGTGATGAGGAAGGAGAGATAGAGCGGGGAGCGGAGAGAGTGAATGGAGTGTTCAAGGCATTCTATAAAAGATTATACGAAGCTCGGCCCCCGGATGGGAAGGAGAGAATGATGTGCTTCCTGGACCGGCTGGAATTTCCTAAGGTGGAGGAGCAGGAGAGGGTGGGACTGGGAGCACAGATCGAGATAGAGGAAGTAGTGAAAGGAATTAGGAGTATGCAGGCGGGGAAGGCTCCGGGACCGGATGGATTTTCAGTCGAATTTTATAGGAAATATGTGGACTTGCTTGCCCCGATACTGATGAGAACCTTTAATGAGGCGAAGGAAAGGGGACAGCTGCCCCCCGACTATGTCGGAGGCAACGATATCGCTTCTCCTTAAGAAGGAAAAAGACCCGCTGCAATGCGGGTCCTATAGACCTATTTCCCTCCTAAATGTAGACGCTAAGATTCTGGCCAAGGTAATGGCAATGAGGATAGAGGATTGTGTCCCGGGGGTAGTCCATGAGGACCAAACTGGGTTTGTGAAGGGGAGACAGCTGAATACGAATATACGGAGGCTGCTAGGGGTAATGGTGATGCCCCCACCAGAGGGGGAAGCGGAGATAGTGGTGGCGATGGATGCCGAGAAAGCATTTGATAGAGTGGAGTGCGATTATTTGTGGGAGGTGTTGAGGAGATTTGGCTTTGGAGATGAGTATATTAGATGGGTACAGCTGCTGTATAGGGCCCCGATGGTCACGAATGGACGGGGGTCTGCGTATTTTCGGCTCCATAGAGGGACGAGGCAGGGATGTCCTCTGTCCCCATTACTGTTTGCACTGGCGATTGAGCCCCTGGCAATAGCATTGAGGGGTTCCAGGACGTGGAGGGGAGTACTCAGGGGAGGAGAGGAACACCGGGTATCTCTTTACGCGGACGACTTATTGGTGTATGTGGCGGACCCGGTGGAGGGGATGCCAGAGATAATGCGGATACTTGGGGAGTTTGGAGAATTTTCAGGATATAAGCTGAACATGGGGAAAAGTGAGCTGTTTGTGGTGCATCCAGGGGAGCAGAGCAGAGAAATAGAGGACTTACTGCTGAGGAAGGTAACAAGGGACTTTCGCTACTTGGGGATCCATATAGCCAAGAATTGGGGTACATTGCATAGGTTAAACTTAACGCGGTTGGTGGAACAGATGGAGGAGGACTTCAAGAGATGGGACATGGTATCCCTGTCACTGGCAGGGAGGGTACAAGCGGTTAAAATGGTGGTCCTCCCGAGATTCCTCTTTGTGTTTCAGTGCCTCCCGGTGGTGATCACGAAGGCTTTTTTCAAAAGGATTGAGAAGAGTATCATGAGTTTTGTGTGGGCCGGGAAGACCCCGAGAGTGAGGAAGGGATTTTTGCAGCGTAGTAGGGATAGGGGGGCGCTGGCGCTACCGGGCCTGAGTGAGTACTACTGGGCCGCCAACATCTCAATGGTATGTAAGTGGATGGGAGAAGAGGAGGGAGCGGCGTGGAAGAGATTGGAGAAGGCGTCCTGTAGGGGGACTTGCCTACAAGCCATGGTGACGGCGCCGTTGCCGTTCTCACCGAAGAAATACACCACAAGCCCGGTGGTGGTGGCTACTCTGAAAATTTGGGGGCAATGGAGACGGCATAGGGGAAAGACGGGAGCCTCGGTGTGGTCCCCTATAAGAAATAATCATAGGTTTGCTCCGGGGAGAATGGATGGGGGATTTGGAACATGGCAAAGAGCAGGAGTAACACAATTGAGAGATCTGTTTGTAGATGGGACGTTTGCAAGTCTGGGAGCGCTGACCGAAAAATATGGGTTGCCCCAAGGGAATGCATTCTGGTATATGCAACTGAGGGCTTTTGCGAGGCAACAGTTGAGGGAATTCCCGCAGCTCCCGACGCAGGAGGTGCAGGACAGAGTGATCTCAAAGACATGGGTGGGGGACGGTAAGGTATCAGACATATATAGGGAAATGAGGGACGAGGGGGAAATTATGGTAGATGAGCTGAAAGGGAAATGGGAAGAAGAGCTGGGGGAGGAGATTGAGGAGGGGCTGTGGGCTGATGCCCTAAGTAGGGTAAACTCATCGTCCTCGTGTGCCAGGCTAAGCCTGATACAATTTAAGGTGTTACACAGGGCGCATATGACTGGAGCACGGCTCAATAAATTTTTTGGAGTAGAGGATAGGTGTGCGAGATGCTCGAGAAGCCCAGCGAATCACACCCACATGTTCTGGTCATGTCCGGCACTACAGGGGTTTTGGGTGGGGGTGACAAAGGTGCTCTCAAAGGTGGTGGGGGTCCAGGTCGAACCAAGCTGGGGGTTGGCTATATTCGGGGTTGCAGAAGAGCCGGGAGTGCAGGAGGCGAAAGAGGCTGATGTTTTGGCCTTTGCGTCCCTAGTAGCCCGGCGCAGGATACTGTTGATGTGGAAGGAAGCCAAGCCCCCGGGTGTGGAGACCTGGATAAATGACATGGCAGGGTTTATAAAGCTGGAACGGATTAAGTTCGTCCTAAGGGGATCGGCTCAAGGGTTCACCAGGCGGTGGCAACCGTTCGTCGAATACCTCACAGAATGATAGAGGGAATGGAAAAGAAGAAGACAGCAGCAGCAACCCCGGGGGGGCGGGGGGGGGGGGGGCGGGGGGAGGAACCAGAGGGATTCTCAGGGATGTTAATATATAAGTATATAAGTATAATATGTATAGGTTGTTGTTATAGATAATTGTATATTGGACTGTTAAAACATATTTTTAGAGAATATTTATCTGGGACAAGGCAGTTGCCATTTAGTTTTGTTTTTGTTTATATATTATTTATTTCTTGTTTATAAAACTGGCCATTGTTATTTATATTGTGATATTACTGTGTAAAGGATACACAATGTACTGTGATGGTTGGCCAAAAATTTTCAATAAAATATTTTTTTTAAAAAAGGAATTGCTCATTACTATGCTGTTTGGTTTCTCGCATCAAATTATGTTGTGCAAGTTGAGTCAGCACCACTGATTGTATTTTGCTTTGTCCCTTTGACAAAGCTTTGACAAAGGGTCATCTGGACGAGGACTGCTGGTTTCAGTGCTGTTTTTTGCCTGTGTTGGCTGAATTTCCCTTTAGTCTTTGCGGTTCTCCATTTTAAGTCGGGAAGTGGCCAACCCAGGTGGCTACAACGCAAAATCACCACAATCATGTAATCTTCAATGGCGCAAGTTGCTTTGCTATCTCTAACAATGTCTGCGACAATAGTGCATCGAAGCATGTCAGATACCCAGTTAAATTAACATACAAGATACTTGACTTTGAAGTTGTATCGATGAAGGAAATTTGACCATCTGTAGATGCAATGGATCTAATGCCGTGTACTGACATGGCTAACAACGTAGCCATTGGTATTGACATTGTCATGATATTGTCATGCACAGATTTTATCCAGCAGCAGTCACTCTGTACCCAAGAAAGTCAATCTCGGATGCTGTGAATGTATATTTGTCCTTGTTGAGCATCAAATTATGTTGTGCAAGTTGAGTCGGCACCACTGATTGTATTTTGCTTTGTCCCTTTGACAAAGCTTTGACAAAGGGTCATCTGGACGAGGAACGTAAGCTCTTTTCTCTCCCTACAGATGCTGCCAGGCCTGCTGAGAATTTCCAGCATTTTCTCTTTGGTTTCAGATTCCAGCATCTGCAGTAATTTGCTTTTATCCAGTGGCTAACAACGTAGTTGGTGCTTGGCAACTGGTGTGAAGAATGAACTTTTTAATCACAGAGTTACATGTGCCATTGTTCACAAGCGTAAATACATTATCCAGCAGAGGTTTATGTTCTGTTTTCGACTACAGCCATGAGGTTTAAGCGATTGGTCACTCGCTTCTTCCTGTGTACTACGAGAGTAGCGTTCCAATCACATTTCCTGATGCATCAGTTATGACATACGTTTCCACACATGGGTTGAAATGCACGAGGACTGGTGGAGATGCTATCTTCACCTTTATCAAAGGCTGTTTACTGTGTGATTGCCCATTGTGCTTCTTTATGCAGTAGCTTCCAAAGATATTCCATGATCTCTGCCTACTGAGGAATGAATTTGTGACAAAAATTGGTAGTATTAGAGAACAATGCCATCTCTTTCATGCTAGGCTGGGTCAGAAGGTCATGAATGGTTTTGGCATTGCCATGCACAGCAGCAATCACTCTGTACCCGAGAAAGTCAATCTCGGATGCTGTGAACGTGCATTTGCTCTTGTTGATCATTAAATTATGTTGTGCAAGTTGAATGAGCACCACTGATCGTATTTTGCATTGTCTCTTCCGTGGACAATGATGTCATCAAGTCGTTTGAGTGTCCCCTCAACATCTGACAATACTGAAGGAACGATTTTCTGGAATGTATTGGGGGCTGACTTAGTCCATCGGGCATTCTGCGGTGCTGACACACACCACTGTGAGTATGAAATGCTGTAAGACATTGGCTTTGCTCTGCTATTGGTATTTGAAGATAGTACCGTCACATGTCATACTTTGTGAAGATTGTGGAGTCATGAAATGACACAGATAATTCTTGGGTCATAGGAAGTGGATATTGTTTTTAAATTTAGAGTATCCAATTCATTTTTTCCAATTAAGGGACAATTTTAGTGTGGCCAATCCACCTACCCTGCACATCTTTGGGTTGTGGGGGTGGAACCCACACAAACATGGGGAGAATGTGCAAACTCCACACGGACAGTGACCCAGAACTGGGATCGAACCTGGGACGTCAGCGTCGTGAGGTAGCAGTGCTAGCCACTGCACAACTGTGCTGCCCTCGGAAGTGGATATTTAACTGAAATTAATACTCAGTTGGCTACACTAAGGTCAACAGATAGTCTAAGTTTGCCATTTTGCATTATGCAATGATTAGGTTCAGTGAGTTCAATGATACCATCTGTTTCATGTTGTTCAGCTCGTGTGACACTTCAGGACAGATTGCAAATGGCAACCATCCCAAATTAGGCAAAACTTGTGAAATTGACATGTCAATTCAGGAGCGTGAGAGTACCCCTTAATTCCTAAAATCAAGTAAACAAGGAAAGATGCTGTTGTACACAGTCAGTGTCACTGATTATGATAATGTGTGCTCTGGGTGGGTCTTCAAGTCTGAAACCAAACTGATTCGACAGGTTTACCCCCATTTGGTTACATTGAATGTGAATTTGGAAAGGTTGATATTTTTGAAGCACGCTGGAACTATGATCTTTCCTAAAACTGAAATGATCGAGTCATCAAAGAGTGTCTCTCGCAGGAGTGAGAGGAAGATGCAAAAAAAATAACGATAGTAAAGTTTGCTGCTCAATATAGATATCTTTATGCCAACATTGAAGAGGAGCGACACAGATGCCCATGATTCTGTCTGAGCATTCCTTAAAGTAGTGATCTGCTGGTGCTTAACCAGCTGAGGTACTATATGCATCCGGTAATACAGTCTCAGAATAGATTCATCTATCTGTCGAACTGATGCTGTCTTCTTTTTTAACACCGATGTGGAGTGATTTTTTTTTGAGCATGACTTACACTTATTCCCTTTTGCTGAACATGATGTTGTGAATTGATCAGCACCCCCACAATTTGGACACATGTTTGAAGGTATCTGACTGTTGTGTCAATATGACATGAAAATAAATCTATCTTTGTATAATTCACGGTTCTATTCTTTTCTCTATTTTTTAAGTGGACTTTCTGCGGAACCAAAAAAAGATGGATGCTACAAGTCACATGACCAACAGGAGTTACAAAGACAAACAATTCCTCCTCTCATCATCATGGAATCTCACACGTAAATGTAAGGATATTATAATCACAAAACTAGGGGCTCACAGATCTAAACTTATTATGCTAGCAGAACTGTTAAGAAACTTATCTCACACCTGGGGCTATCGAGGTCCATTTTAAAAGAGGACCATTGAGTGGGCAATGGATGCCATTTACACCTTGATAAGCTGACCCCACTAGCGGAGTCAGAGGGTCTACCTAGACCAGGCTTGTCTTGGATATGTGAGCCACATTCAGCCCATGAGGCCCTTCTCTGAAGCTAATCTTCAAATCTCTTGTCAAAGAGGTGCATTTCAATGGAAGATTATGCATGGAGCTGCTCCTCCAACCATGGGCAATTTCTCTCACTGACTAGTGAGACCATCAGCAGCAAACGAGGGAGATAAACAGTTTCTGATTGGAAGAGCAGAGAACACTGGCATTGGTGAGTCTGGTGAAGGCTGCTCGGCTGAGAGAAACAAACGTATGGCAGGGCTGGAGCCCCGGGAGCCAGGTATGTTGGGCACGGTTGCGCGCAGTATTGGCGGCATGAGGAAGGTGAAGTCGCATTCAGCCCAGCAAGGGAAAAATCGCGCTGAGCTTGGGGAGGGTGAGGTCACGTTGATCCACAAAGGACAACGTTTTGGCCATCTGGGGAAAGTAAGGTCACATTCGCCCTCGGGAGGTTTAAGTCGCATCAAGCCAGGGGAGGGGGGAGTTATGGTGGGTCCGGAGAAAGAGTGTGTCTGTTTGGCAGTGAGAGACCAACTAAGTGTGTGTGCGTGCCTTAATGTGTGTTTTTGTTGGTGTGTGGGAGTGAGAGAGAGTGACTGAGTGAGTGTGTGCGGGTAAGTGCAAGTGACTCACTGGGTGTGTGGGGGTGAGTACGAGATACTGAGTGAGTGTGTTGGAGTGAATGTGAGCCTGCCATATGCCCAGTATCAGGTTTCTCACACATCCCCGTTACCACCGCATGACAACACATACACATGCACCCATTCACGCTCACCCACTCATGTACACGACCATTGCACGCTGGTCATTTTTATTACTCACTATTTTTTTTTTGAAAATCTTTTTATTGGCTTTTCTCATATTTATACACAGTTGTTACTTACATACATTACATTTTTCTTGCCCGCTAATTTGCTTTATTTTACAGAGAGGTTTGTTTTGCTCATCATTTGACTAACTGTACGTACATTTTGCTGCCCTCTGGATTGGTCTATGATATCCCCCCCTTCCTCCTCCCCCCTCCCCATTGGTTTCAGCACCCTTCCTCTTCTCTTGAGGTTTCCCCATTTCCCCCCCGCCCCCCCCCCCCCTCCCCCCCACCCCTCTCTCCGGGTTGCGCAGTCCTTTTGTTCTTCATCTTTTTTTTCCCCCTGGCTTACTCACCGTTGCTGGCCTCGAACAGGTTTTGGAACAGGCCGACGATCTGCCCCCAAGTATCCAGGAAGCCTTCCTCTGCCCCTCCAGGTGGAGAAATTCTGAGAGGTCAGCGAGCCAGTCTGCAGCTATTGAGCATGGCTTCACCCTCACCCCCACAACTTTGAACATTGCCTCGGAGAAGGCTGTCCAGAACCCAGCAAGCTTGGGGCAAGCCCAAAAGATGTGGGTGTGGTTGGCTGGGCCCCTCTGGCTGGGCCCTGCTGGGCCCCTCTGGCACCGTTCACATTTGTCCTCCACCTCCAGGAAGAACCTGCTCATTCTGGTTCTGGTTCTGGTCAGGTGCGCTCTGTGCACCACTTTGAGCTGCATTAGGCTTAGCCTTGCGCAGGAGGAGGTGGAGCACATCCTGCTCAGTGCTTCGCTCCAGAGTCCCCATCCTACCTCTGTCCCCAGTTCGTCCTCCCATTTTTGTTTGGTCCCGTCCAGTGGTGTTCGGGCTGTGTCCAGCAGCTATATTTTCCCACATAGCCCCCCCTTCTCGCTGCTTGTGCCTATCAGGTCCTCTCGTAGTGTGCTTTCTGGGGTCCTGGGGTACCAACTGAGTCTTTGCGGAGGAAGTGCTTTATTTGGAGTTGTCTCAATTCCTGTCCTCTTGCTAGTTTTATTCACTCTTTTTTTAACTTAACAACTTATTGCTGTGACATTGCTGCACTTCTGCTCAGCAATTTTTTTGTTCCTTAAATTGTAATGCCAAAACTTATCTTTCCAAAATTTGCTTATCAGCCAATTGAGTGAGAAAAATATGCCGATGTGGCCCCCTGAGTGATAGGGTTGAACAAGCCTTTCCTAGACAATGGTTTCCAGACGCTAGGGGCGGGATTCTCTGCAATCGGCGCGATGTCCGCCGACCGGCTCCAAAAATGGCGCGAATCAGTCCGGCATCACGCCGCCCCAAAGGTGCGGAATTCTCCGCATCCTGAGGGGCTGAGTCCTCACCTTGAGGGGCTAGGCCCGAGCCGGACTGATTTCCACCCCGCCAGCTGGAACGGACATGACTTTACCGTGCGGCGCATGCGCGGGAACGTCAGCGGCCGCTCACGGCATCCCCGCGCATGCGCAGTGGAGGGGGTCTCTTCCGCCTCCGCCATAGTGGAGACCATGGCGAAGGCGGAAGGAAAAGAGTGCCCCCACGGCACAGGCCCGCCCGCGGATCGGTGGGTCCCGATTGCGGGCCAGGCCACCGTGGGGGCACCCCCCAGGCCAGATCGCCCCGCGCCCCCCCCAGGACCCCGGAGCCCACCCGCGCCGCCTTGTCCCGCTGTTCAAAAGGTGGTTCAATCCACGCTGACCCATCGCGGACCGGAGAATCGCCGGGGGATATCCGCCGTCCGGCGCGGCGCGATTCCCGCCTCCGCCAAATCTCCGGTGGTGAAGAATTTGCGACACTGCGGAGGCGGGATTCACGCCGGTCCCCGGCGATTTTCCTACCCGGTGGGGGGTCGGAGAATCGCGCCCAAGAACCTCAATACGGATAGAAACTTTCAAAAGCTAATGGCTGTGACATTATCAGTCTTGAAGTTAAAGCCAGCTCCAGAGACTGGATAAACATCCCTTTTGAAATCATCGTGGAGAACGAAGTTCACATGAATCAAGTGACCATTTTGAAATCTCGATATTTCTTTGAGAACTGAGAACTCCTCGGCCTGCTGTTTAACAAACAACCGGTGAACAAACAAAAAAGCAGAGCTCAAAGCTTAGTTCCAACCTGCTCCTCGAAGCATGTCTCCGCTGAGAGGTTTCCTACCATTGCCTGCAGAACTGTCCCAGTCTCTATGCACCCACTTCACCACACGGTATCAGCACAACTGTAAAGCAAATTGCACAACTCTGGTCCTCAACCAGCTGAATATCAGCTCCTTCGTGAAAGAGCTCTTCATTGAACTCTGACTCCAAACACTGATAATCACATAATATTCATTTTTGTGGTTCTTTTACTATTACTATCCATAGTTGTAAATCACACTTTTTACAACCCACCACCACCCACCCACCCCCTGCCTTACTGTTTGTGTGCAATGGAGTAGAACCTCGTGAACACTCTTGCCAAAGGTTTTGAATGCAAATAAACTAGCCTTCTGAGTTAATCATGATGCGAATTGGCTGAAAGCTATTAGTAAATTGGATCACACAAACCGGGATTTGAGAAAACAGACTTTAAAATTAATTTAAAAACCTTCTGCTTACAGAAAGTTGGTGAGAGGAAATAAATACAATTTGCCTGTCTCTCTTCTGTCCAAAACATGACCGTGATGGGGAACGCCATGATGAGAACGCTCAAGTCTCTTTGTTCATAACCCTTCCACTCGAGCTGGTTTGCCAGGTTGTGTCTGCGACATTAAGTCCGAGGGTACATTTCTGTGTAACACCTTTGAAGTAGAAATGGTGGAGTCAATTTGGACTGCCAAGGTCCTGGCTTTTTCCAAATCACCAGCTTCCGTGAGGAGGCATTCTCTAATTTGTGGAATTGAGAATTTCTCATGAATTAGATCATCGGTTAATAGTCCACATTTAGATCATAGATCATAGAATTTACAGTGCAGAAAGAGGCCATTTGGCCCATCGAGTCTGCACCGGCTCTTGGAAAGAGCACCCTACCCAAGGTCAACACCTCCACCCTATCCCCATAACCCAGTAACCCCACCCAACACTAAGGGCAATTTTGGACACTAAGGGCAATTTATCATGGCCAATCCACCTAACCTGCACATCTTTGGACTGTGGGAGGAAACCGGAGCACCCGGAGGAAACCCACGCACACACGGGGAGGATGTGCAGACTCCGCACAGACAGTGACCCAAGCCGGAATCGAACCTGGGACCCTGGAGCTGTGAAGCAATTCTGCTATCCACAATGCTACCGTGCTGCCCATTTACACATGGAAGTCAACTGCCACCGCATTGCCATGTATTGTTTTATGGGCTTGCCATTTCCATGTCATTACTTGCAGAATGAATATTGTTTGACGCAAGATATTTTTCAGGAACAGTCACCTCCATATCAAATGTAGACGTATCTTCTGTGAGCTGCTTGAATACACACATCACTGAATTTTCAGTGCAGAAGGGGGCCACTCGGCCCATCGAATCTGCACCGGCCCTTGGAAAGAGCACCCCACACAAGCCCATACCTCCATCCTAACCCCATAACCCAACAACACCACCCCACCTCTTTTGGACACTAAGGGCAACTTAGCTTGGCCAATCCACCTAACCTGCACATCTTTTGACTGTGGGAGGAAACCGGAGGAAACCCAAGCAGACAAGGGGAGAACGTGCAGACTCCGCACAGATAGTGTGGGAATCCCAAGCCGGGAATCGAATCTGGGACCCTGGAGCTGTGAAGCAATTGTGCTAACCACTGTGCTACCGTGGTGCCCTTTTTGTCCGGAGACTATGGACAAGCATCTCCTTCTCGCAGGTTTGCGATACTTGTGGATCATCCATATGTGTTGTGATCTTGGAGGTGTACAGAATTGACACTCCCTCCAGTTCTATGTGTGAACAGAAGGTTTCTTGCAATTAAGTGCTTTAAAATGTCTGCTCCACAAGTATCCAGCTTACGTTTAATTTGTCTTTCTCTTTAACCATACCCACAGGCTTCACTAATAGCACAGAGCAAAGAGAATAGTTAACAGACATACATAATCAAACATAGAACAATTGAAAATGTGTATTGCCGAAAAAGAGATATGCCATTGAAGCTTTTCATTTTACACTCATCAGGATAGATCGGAAGAATACCAATTGTAAAGGGAACAACAATTTATATTGCATGAGAAGAGAATGCTGATTAGTTGGCAGGTAAATGCTGATTGGTAGAGGCATTGCCATGGAGATTGCACCAGGGAAAGTTTACTGCCAAGCTTTTGTTCCAATTCAAACAAGGCAGGTTGACTCTGATTGGTTAAGCATTGCCATGGGAAATGAACCAGGTGTTAGCTCTCCTCAAAATTTTTATTTAATTGAAAAAGGCTCAATACATGGACATGCTCCTTCTGTCTGCTTTGTGTATGAATATATGGAGCTTCTGGCATGCATAAGTGATCCACTCCGCAAGCCTGACTGATAATCTTAAATTGTTTTTCAATGTATTCTTAGCACAATCAGGATTGTTTAGCAAGTGTTGTCCAATTACAGAATCACATCGCATGTTGGACACTACAGGCACGATTTAATGAAAAAGACAGTCCAGTTTTAGGCGAGTTTAGTGAGGTGTTTCTTGGCGCCAGTAGTGCCGAGAATTATCCCACTTTATTAAACGGGACTGTGGGGTTTTCGGTCCTCGGTGAGGAATGCCACGTCAAGGCCGCACTTAGCTTAATTTCCTGCACTGGCAAGCTCAGCTCGTCATTTTTAAATGCTGCTCCGATTTTTCAACCCTCCACCCCAACCTCTAGATCCCCCCACTGCTCCAGCTTACCGATTAGGCAGTCCTCGAGCTCCCCCTCACCCAACCTCATAAAGGCAGGGCACGCCCCCCCCTGCCCCCCCCCCCCCCCCGCCCCCCCCCGCAAAGTGTTGTTCCGTCTGATCCATATTTGTGGAAAACAGTGCTAAACAGCGCCATGGCGAGGTGTCCCAGGCACGGGCTTTTGACCCCTTGAGCTAACTACTCACTTGAATATTGAAATTTGGATCCCGCCCAGTGAGGGTGAGATTCATATTATGACGTCTCGTGAGATCTCTTTAGATCTTGTAAGGCATCTCGGGTGTCATAAATCTCGTGAGATTTACCGGCCTCATCGCATCACCGAGTTAGGCACGACAAAGCCATGTGATCGTGCCTTATGTTTTGAGCTTTGTAAGCACGGACAGGTTGAATACGGCTTGTACTTTGTCTGTTGTGAACCGTCGAAGGGCCATGCTATTTGTTAGGATTAAGCAGTCATTGGGACATACATCCTACATACCCAGCATCATGCCGGTACTGAAATTCATATACCACATTACTCATTTGCATCTTAGGCAGCACATCTTTTTGCCTGACAGCAGCATCCTGTTAGTTGAGAATTTCACTCATGTTGCTACTGCATAGTAACAACGTGCAATGTCTAACTTCACCTGTTGCTCAAATGTTTGAGACACCTGACAATTTGAGATAGACTAGGCATGCTAATATATCACCCCAATTCCATGAACCGTTGAGTATTAACTTTTTGTGTGGCAGCTTATTATATGCTTTTTGGAAATACAAGTGTACAACATCTACTGGTTCCCTTTATTTCCCTACTAGTTACATCCTCAGAAATCACGAATAGATTTATGAAACATACCTTTTCTTCCATAAAACCATGTTCCAATCACACGATTCATTTTTAAGTGCATTATTAAGTTTTCTTTAATAATAGATTTCAGCTTTTTCCCATTGACAGATGTCAGGCTGACTGGCCTGTAGTTTCCTATTTTGTTTTTCTCTCCGTTTTGGAATAACTTCTTTGAGTAACTTGAGGCAGCCAGCAGTAAGAGAACAGAGGTTTAGTTAACTATACACAATATTCTGCTCAAGGCAGCAACTCACTCTCAGTACAGTCCTTGTTGGGAGAACTAACTACACCAGGCCCTGCTTTGGGTCAGCTTTTATGGTCGTTTGTAACGAGCTCCAGCTGGGTGGCCTTCTCCCACTATCTGGGAAGCTCGTACTCCATGAGCCTACGGGGAGATCAACACTGGTTTGCCTGAGGGCAGCACGGTGGCGCAGTGGGTTAGCCCTGTTGCCTCGTGGCACCGAGGTCCCAGGTTCGATCCCGGCTCTGGGTCATTGTCCGTGTGGAGTTTGCACATTCTCCCTGTGTCTGCGTGGGTTTCACCCCCCACAACCCAAAGATGTGCAGGCCAGGTGGATTGGCCACGCTAAAATTGCCCCTCAATTGGAAAAAATGAATTGGGCACTCTAAATTTATTTTAAGAAACACTGGTTTGCCTGTGGTTCTCGTGGGGATTATAACATTTCCAATTGGCTGGGACCGTTCCACAATTCAGGGAATTTTGGAAAGTCATAGTCAGGGCATCCAATATCTTTGCAGCTATCTCATGTACAATCCTAGGATGTAGGCCATCAGGTGCTGAGGGATTTGACACATTTTAGACCCTTGAGTCTCTCCAGTACTTTCTCTCTTCTGATATTAATTGCCTTAATTTCCTTACTCTTCTCAGCCCTTAGGTTACCCTCCATTGATAATATGTAACTTGTGTCTTCTGCTGTGACGACAGACACAAGGGGCGGGATTCTCCCCTACCCGTTGGGACGGAGTGTCGTGAACCACTCCGGTGTCGTGCCGCCCCAAAGGCGCGGAATCCTCCGCACCTTCAGGGGCTAGGCCTGCCCCGGAGTGGATTGCGCCCTGCCGGCTGGCGGGAAAGGGGCTTGGCGCCAGAGGGCTTTGTTACCGCACCAGGAATGAGGGACCGGTACAGCCTCCGGTGCGGAAGGATGGAGTGCCCCCACGGCACAGGCCCGCCAGCGGATTGGTGGGCCCCGATCGCGGGCGAGGCCACCGTGGGGGCACCTCCAGGGTCCAGATCCCCCCGTGCCCCCCCAAGAACCCCGGAGCCCGCCCGCGCCGCCAGGTCCCGCCGGTAAGGGACCTACTCCAATTTACGCCGGCGGAACTGGCAAAAGACGGGCAGGACTTCGGCCCATCGCGGGCCAGAGAATTCAGGCAGCCCCAGCGCCCATTGAGTCGCACCAGACCCCGCCATTTTCCGAGTGGGCAGCACGACACACGCCGGGCCGATTTTTGGGGGGCCGGAGAATTAGGAGGATGGCGGGGGCGGGATTCACGCCGACCCCCGGCGATTCTCCGACCCGGCGGGATTCGGAGAATCCCGCCCCAGATATTTGTTCAATGTCTCTGCCATTTTCTCATTCGCCCGTGAGAATTTCTTCTGCCTCTGCTTCTAAGGGGCCAGTGTTTACTTTAGCGACTCTCTTCCCTTTTATAAACTTGTAAAAGCTTTTATGATCCATTTTTATATTCCCGGCTAGTTTGCTCTCATATTCTATTTTTTCCTTTTTTACCAACTGTTTGGCTGTCCTTTGCTAGTTTCTAAAACACTCCCAATTCCCACACTTGACTCAATTCTCAACAATGCAAAATACTTGGATGTTGAGATTCTTTCAAAAAATGGTCCCATCTGTGGTAAAAAGCTTACAATTCAATTTTGGGGCAATGAGAAAATTACAATGCTCTCTCCCACCCTCCCATTCAGATAGATAATGCTCCTTCTTGCTAAAAGAAATAAAAGACAAAAAAGGCTGAAGATAAGTAGGCGTACTTCTGGAGCAAGAAAATAACTTTGATAATGATTCATGTTCCCTTGTCGTTCAATTGTGGTTGAGCTATAACATGTAATAACAGACATGTTATAACTAAGAGCTGCAGTTCTGTGGGCTTAAAGGTCACCGGGCATTTTTTAAGGGCGATAGATGTGGCTGAAACTCTCCCACATCCAATGTTTGCCAAGCTACAAAGCCTGATTGGACTAACCTCACTGTCATTTTGAGTGTTAGACTATATTTAGGGTCTGAATATGTCTAAACTCTCCTAATCAAAGATAACAAATTGTGCGTAGTTAACACTTTTATTCCCTAATTGTCCATTTCATTGCTATGCAAATCAAACTGCTTTGAGGTGAACATCATCACCCAGTTAGGGGAAAAGGTTATCTGTCCTTAGATCTGTAATAATTGTTGCCAATTGCCATTTAAGGGCGATTGTCATGAGACTAGTTTCTGTTTGTCTGAGAATCCCGGTAAAAGTTACATTAAATGTGCAGTTTGCCTTGACTTCAGCATGAACGTGGAATGAGAAAAGGGCCATTTTTCTGCTTCCACAGACAGTATGCTACCCATCCTGTCAATAAATGAACTGTACTCACCATCATCCAACATCCACAGAGAATTAAACCTTCCAGAGGGATTACTGAATAACAATTAGATCCATGTCCAAACCTAGGTGTGTGGAGACAGGTTTGACATCTTGTTCTCAGCTTGGATAAGGCCAGATAAACCACATAAATACTGTTACCACAAGAGCAGGTCAGTGTCTGGGTATTTTCAAAATACCTAGTATCTCAAAACTTGGCTCCCCAAAGCCTTTTCCCCATCTATAAGTGACATGTCAGGAGTGTGGTGGAATATTCTCCACTTACCTGGATGAATGCAGATCCAACACTCAAGAAGCTCAACACCATCCAGGACAAAGCAGCCTGTTTGATTGGCACCCCATCCATATTTACTCCATCCACCACAATGGCAGTCATGTGTACCATCTACAAGATGCACTGCAGCAGCTCACCAAGGCTCCTTCAGCAACACCTTCAAAATTCATGACCTCTACCATCTAGGAGGACAAGGGCAGCAGATGGATGGGACATCACCACCTGCAAGTTCCCCTCCAAGCAAGTCACTATCCTGACTTGGAACTACATCTTCATTCCTTCACTTGCTGGATCAAATTCCTGGAAATCCCTCATAACAACACTGTGGCTGTGCCGACATCACATGGACTGCAACAGTTCAAGAAAATGTCTCACCACCACTTTTTCCAGGGAAATTAGGGATGGGAAATAAATACTGACCAGTGATGTCCAGATTCTGTGAACGGGTAATTGGTATTTTCTGTTTTTATTTCATATTTGCAAGTTTAGCTGTTTATTATCTTCCACTGCATTTCTACTAAGTAGTTCTGTATTTTTCCACCTCTCAGTCCCTTAAACATCAGAGCCATTGTGGGACAGCTACTAAGTTTTCTTTTTTTTAAATGTATTTTATTCCAAACTCAAGCCAATTATAGTTACAGAGAACATCCACACATACCATTAATATTCATAGTTTGTACAAATCTTCCCCCTTTTATATCCCCCCCCCCCCGCCCCCCGGTGATAAACAATTCCTTAAACCTGGATAAGAATGGATACCATCTTGCGCAGCAACCTTCCTCTGACCCCTTTAGGTCAAATTAATCTTCTCCAGGCTCAGAAATTCCTGTACATTCCCCAACCATACTGTAACCCCTGGCGGCGCTGCCAACCACCAATTCAACAGTGTCCTCTGCCGGGCAATCAAGGAGACGAAGGCCACCACATCGGCCCCTGTCCATCCCTGCAGCTCAGACATTTCCAACACCACAAATATTTTCGCCAGGGGACACGGCGTTACCCAAAACCCCAGTATCTCCGACAAAACCTTCAACACCCCCCACCAAAAAAACCTCCAATTTCTCACCCCCCCCCCCCCCCCCCCCCCCAGATCATGTGGGCGTGGTTCACCGGGCCACTGCCACACTTCTCACAGCGTTCTTCCATCCTTGGGAAAAATCCACTCATCCTGGCCCTTGTCATATGCAACCTGTACACCACCTTGAATTAAAAAAATATATATTTTTTTTATTCGCCTCCTTTTTCACATTTTCTCCCAAATTTACACCCACCAACAACAAACAATAATCAGTAACAACTATGTCAATCCCCATATCAATAACAACGATCCCATCCTCCCACCAAACCCCAAACATTAGCCCGCATGTTCACATAAACAAATGACAAAAAGGAATCAGGAATCACCCAAAGTCACCATCAACACACACCACCCCCCTCCCCCCAACCCTCCCACACCCACCCCAACTAATGTTCGATGCTATCCAGTTCTTGAAAGTGCATGATGAATAATGCCCATGAATTGTAGAACCCCTCCATCCTTCCCCTCAGTTCAAACTTAACCTTCTCAAGAGTCAAGAATTCCAACAAGTCCCCCTGCCATGCCAGAGCACTGGGTGGAGAGGCTGCTTTCCATCCCATCAGGATCCACCTTTGGGCGATCAACGAGGCGAAGGCTGCAACATCTGCCTCAGCACCTGTTTCCAACGCTGGCTGGTCCGACACCCCGAATATGGCCACCAGGGGGCCCGGGTCCAATTTCACGTGCACCACTTTAGAAATTACCCTAAAAACCTCCTTCCAGCAATCCTCTAGCTTTGTACAGGACCAAAACATATGAACATGATTAGCGCAACCCCCCCCCCGCCCCCCGCAACGTTCACACGCATCCTCTACTCCTTCAAAGAATCAGCTCATCCTTGCCCTCGTGGGGTGTGCTCTGTATACCACCTTGTTGCTAACTTTTGGTTGGTTCAATTGGCTCTGTTTTATAACCTTTGCTCTAGAGTCGCCAGGTATCTTTATGATACCGCCACGAGGTTCAAGTTCAAGTAATGATCAATACTCAACACACCAATTAGTAAGATTCAAATCAATACACATTTATTATACACAGTAAATCGCTACTCATGCATTAACTCTACTTTCTAGGCTATTTCTATCACTAACAGGCCTATACTTAGCTTCGGACTGGCCCACCAGGTCAGGGGAACAAATGGCCTTTCGTTCGGGTTCTGAGTCTGCGGGATTCAAAAGCTGGTATGGACTGGTAGCTAGGAGCACCTATCTCGTAGCGAGCATTGACTTGAGACTTACTTTCTTGGAGGCCGCTGGACAGTTCACTCTCAGGAGTTGCTTCGCGCTGCTGAGTGACCCTGTCAAGAAGGACGATTCGAACTTGGGGGCTTTACTTGAAAGTCCCCAGGGGCTTCCCGCCTTTCGGGGCGGACCCCGTACCTGGTTTCAAGTGATTGGAGTTTGTTCCAATCGCTTGTTTCGATTTCTCCAATACTGGAGCTGTTCCCTGATCGTTGGGTGGTCTTTAAGTGTCCGTTAACCTCTTTTGTGTTGGCTCCCTCTGGCGCCGAGGAGTCTGGCTTGGCTTTGTTTACCTTAAAATGTTTCGATTGTTCCCGGGGATCGCTCATTACTATGTAGATGGCTGTTACATTACTATGCAGATGGCTGCTTGTATCGATGCTGTCTGGGTTTCTGCAGAGTCTAATACAAAGTAAACATGCACCTGCTAGTTTTCGCCTGTGTTAGCTGAATTTCCCTTCAGCCTTTGCGGTTCTCCATTTTAAGTTGGGAAGTGGCCAACTCAGGTGGCTACACTCCCTCCTTGTGATCCTAACGCGAAGCGTGAAGGATCACATAACTGTGTTGTCTTCATTCCCTGACCCGGCGAGCACTGTTCTATGGCATCTACAGTGACCATAACTATGCAAGAAAATTTTAACTAACATTCTAAGTGGCGCTATGTCAAAACAGGGACATGCATTACAAAATAAGAAAAACGGTACCTCTAACTGTCCTTAATAAACTACATTCACTCAAACATTCAATCATACTAACTTCTTGAACAATACAAACAAAATCATAGCAGCATTATTCACATTTTTCCTGGCTTGGCAGTCAAGCTCAGGATTGTACAATCGCTCATGAAACACATTTCTTCATTCACAAAAAGAACGCAAATGAATGTCCTTTATTATAGATCGCGGGGGTCTGGTCATAACCAAAAATAGGGGATCTTATTCTATATACCGGGGAGCGAGTGCGGTAGGCTCTCCTTCGCCATTTCCTCAGACGAATAGTCAGCACGATGCAGCAGAATATCGCCAATACTAGTAGGGATTCTATTAAGTAGGACAGGGAGTTCCAGGTTATAAACCTGTCACACCAAGATGGTGTGGTGTCGCTTGTGACTAGGCTCTGGGTGCTATGGAGAAATGAATCATTAACGGCTGGGGGGGGGGTTGGGGTCAGGGGGTTTGCGTTCGCGTGCGACCAAATGTTCATTAGGGTGATGAGCAACACGGAGGATGTCCTCATGGTTCTTCTTCTTTCTCTTCTCTTCTCTTCGCTGGAGCTTCTGGTGTTCTGTGGGATCAAGCATAGTGTCTGTTACTATCTTGGTTTAATATCTCGTCTGTTAGTATGTCTGTCCTTCAGTGCCAATTCTCCCTTTACAAATTGTCACCATGTGTGACTCCCTCATTTTTTTTAAAAACCGAATATTCAGGACAAGACTCACTTAAAAATACTGAAACAGTGCGAGCCGTCTCGCAGGCTGTGCGATTTACCATCTAAATGTTTGAGGATGTAAATAGCATAGGGTTGGCAACCTAAGGGTCGCCTGAAAACAAAACAAAACTTTTAGAACGAAAATTGCCGAAATGAGGTGCGTATGGGCCGCGACGGGTAAGAATTGAATGGAATCCCGGGTAGGAGGGTGACCAATGCCATGTGTGCTCTACCCGAGCGTAGCTGACCAGAGGGGGGTTCCCAGGCAGGGCGGAGACCAATGCCGTTTCTCCACTGCCTGAGCAACCGACAAGAACGGGCAAAGATGTAGTCATCGTGGGGGGTTGCCGTAAAGGTTCCACCTTTAAACCTGAAGGGCAGTTATGAACGGTGTGTTTTTCTGTCGACAGACGAGTTCCTCTGAACTGGTGTCTGGGACATTAACAAGTCACTGTGGACAAACTAGTTCCTCTGATCTAGCGTCTGGGGCAACTAGTTTCTCTGACTGCCAGTGGGCGTCAGAAGGGTGGTGGCGTGGGGCTGTGAAAAAAAATTCCGATCTTACGCACAACATTTAGCACTAACAGTAACAAACAACATTAAACAACATGCTGCAGGTTCCATCAGAAAGGACACCGTTTTCTCCCAAGCGGTTCCTTTTTAAAACATCATCTGGACACCTCAGTTATCGGTTGCGAACAGGGTCGCAAAGGGGTTCTCGCTTTGGGAGTCAGACTCAAAGGCATCATCTTCTCCCGGATGCCATACTCTCGAGTGTATAAGGGCTGATAGGGCTGCATGGTGCGATTTGGGATCCATCTCGTCATTTCAGACAACTCTGTATGAGTTGTGGCGGTGCCAAAAGGTGGTGTCTAGGTCTGTGGGGATGGAGTCGGGTCGTAATCGTAGGTCGGTGGTCGGTGTTGGGGTTTGTTTAGGAAAGTGATCATGAAGGGATCACTCGAATCATGTTCTGATTCGCTGGGTGTGGGACCTGATGTATGGGGATAGTAGGGAGGCGTGCTGTGGCTATTGTCAGTGTCACAGTCGCTGTCGCTACTGCTGCAGTCTGTGGGCGTTCCGGGGCGGAGTGTATAGTTCGGGGGTGGAGTCGGGGTTGAGTCCGTGGCTGGGCTGGACGTGTTGGGGAGGGTAGGGTTACTTTGGCTATGGGCGGGGTGTGGTCTGCTGCGTCGAGCATGACGTGGTGTGTGTGGTTCGACTGTGGTCCATATGCTTTAAGCTGGTTGATATGGAACCACGCAGTCTTTCCGTTGGGGAACTTTATTTTGTAGACGGAAGGGCTTACTTTGTCCGCAATGGAGTACGGACCCGAATATCTAGGTGACAGGAATGTGCTGGGGTTGTACATGGAGAGCATGACTTGCTGTCCTACACTGAACTCAGTCACATGTACTGTCTTATCGAAACAGGCCTTGCTCTGTTTCTTTCGTGTGCCTAATCGTACCGCGGCTGCTAGCTGAGCCGTTTGAACATTCTCTACCAGTTGTTCTACTGCTTTCTCGTGTGTGAGGGCCATCACTTCGGGGCTGGTCAAATCTAATCCCAATAAAAATTCTGTGCCTTTCACGGGGCGTCCGGTCATGAGGGTGTGTGGGGTGTAACCTGTAGATGTTGAAACCGTATTTCGAAAAAACATCAGCGCAAAAGGGAGGACTGAATCCCAAGTGGTGTTGTTTTGCTGGACCATTTTTCGGAGGTTGGCTTTTAGGGTCCGATTCATGCGCTCCACGATACCACTTGACTGGGGGTGGTATGCGGTGTGGAATTTTTGGGTAATGCCAAATATCGTGAGGACGTTCTTCATGGCACGTCCCGTAAAATGGGAACCTTGGTCGGATTCAATGCTGCGGGGGAGACCCCATCTCGTAAAGATATGGTGGGTTAAGATCTTGGCTGTGGTCTTTGTCGTGTTCGTTCTGGATGGGAATGCCTCTCCCATTTTGTAAACGTGTATATCACAACGAGTACATACGTATAACCATTCCTGCAAGGGGGCAATGGTCCTATAAAATCAATCTGGAGGTTAGTCCAGGGGCCATTAACGGGGCGGGTGTGACTAGGTTGAGCTTTCTTGGCGTACCTGTCCGGATTGTTCTGGGCGCAGATAAGGCAATTTTCAACGTAGTGCGTTACGTCTTCTTTTAAACTGGGCCACCAACAGAGCTGCCTGAGGTGGGCTGTAGTGGGATCAATTCCCTGATGTCCATGACGGTCATGGAACAAACAAATGAGCTGATTCCTGTCCTGTTCAGGAACCACATAAAGGGTGTCTTTTAACACCACACCGTCATGTGTGGTCAGTGCATTTTTAAATCTATCATAGGGTGCCGTAAATTTTCCTTTCAAAATCTCCCTGAGATTGTTAGCCTGCTTCTGGGCCTGCACTAAATCCTCGATATTAGTCTGCGAGACCTGAACTGCATTCACTGGTGCGCTCTCGGGGGGTGTCCAAAAATATCCTTGCCTGGAACCTGCTTTTGCCAGTGTGTCGGCTTTTACATTTCCGGGGGGGGACGGGGGACGGGGGACGGGGGACGGGGGACGGGGGACGGGGGGGGGGGGGTGACGGTGGTGACTACGAACTTTAACTATTCCAAAAGTCCTGTCCTGTGCCTTTTCTTTGCGGAGAAATGGGGCTGAAGGGAGGGGTTTTCCGTCTGCGGAAACAAATCCTCTTGCTTTCCACAGGGGTAGGAATTCTGTAAGGCTGTTGCAGACATAGAGGCTGTCCGAGTATATGTCTGCTGGGCTGGTGAAGGAATCTGGGTGTTCTACAATGTACGCCATGGCTGCTAGTTAGGCCGCTTGCGCGCCTAAGTGTCCTGGAAGTTTTATTGCGATTTCTTCTAGGGCGCGTCCCTGCGTGTCCTGAACATAAATGCCGCATCCTGTTATGCGCTTCCCATCTAATATTGTGGAAGATCCATCCACATATATTCTTATGGGTTCGCACGTGCCTGTGTGCTTGGGGCTCTGGGGTGAACTCCCTAGCTTTCTGGGGGGTGTTTTCGCAATAAAGGGGCCTGTGTTGTGGTGTGGTGAGATGATTTCACATTCATGGGGGGTGCCTGGGTACTGTAGGTTATCTGCTAAGAAAGTGTGAGTCTTGGTCCTTTTAACAGTGATGTCCTGTCCCTGCAAAAGAAGGGTCCATCTGGCTGCTCTTATTTGACTGATTGTACCGTCCTTGAGTCGTCCGTCCAGTAAAAGTTGGGTGGGGGTGTGTTCTGTGAGGATTGTGATGGGGTTTAGTCCGGTTATGTATGAAAAATATTGTACTGCCCAAAAAACTGCGAGCAAATGCCTTTCACAGGCTGAAAATCCCTGCTCCACAGCATCTGGAGGCGTAAGCCACGGGCCTTAACTGTTCGTGCCGTTCCTGGAGGAGCTCGCCGGTGGGGTCTGTGCTTGCTACCTCTATCGCATAGGGGGAAAGCGGGTCTGGAACTTGTAGTGCGAGGGCTGCAATGAGGGCTCTTTTCAAAGCATCCACAGCATCCGTATGCTGCGGAAGCCATTCCCAGGGGGCTCCTTTCTTTAGGTGGTCTGAGAGGGGTGCTGCCTTGCTGGCGAAACCGTCAATGTGGTTTCGGCAGTAGCCAACCAGTCCTAAAAATGACTGGAGGGCTGAAACATTCTGGGGAAGGGGCAATTTAGCAATCGAGTCAATCCTTTTATGCTCGATCTCGCGCTTACCATGTGTGATGTTACCCAAATATATCACCTTGTTTTCCAAAATCTGGGCCATTTTCGGGTTTACATTACAACCAATTGAATGAAGAAGTTCCAGGAGTTCGGCCAGAAGCTCGATGTGCTGCCTTGGTGTCTGTCTGCAGTAATAGGTCGTCCACATACTGGGCCAGGCATTCGGGGCGAGAAAATTTTGACAAACCATTTGCCAACTGTCGGTGGAAAATGGAGGGGGAGTTGTGGAATTCTTGTGGAAGGCATGTCCACGTGTACTGCTGATTTTTAAAAGTGAATGCAAATTTGTATTGGCACGCTTTTGCCAATGGAATGGACCAGAATCCATTTCTGATGTCCAAAAACGTAAAGTATTGTGAGCTGAGCCCCTGTTTGAACATGGTCTCGGGACTTGTGGCTACCGTGGGGGCTGCTGCGGGGGTGACTTTGTTGAGTTCCCGGTAATCGATGGTGAGTCGCCATGATCCATCGGGCTTTCTCACAGGCCAAATCGGGGCATTATTAGTGGAGGCTACTGATCTGAGTATGCCCTGCTCTAATAAGCTGTCGATCACTTTTGCGATTTCTCCCTCTGCCTCTTGGGGAAATCCGTATTGCTTTTGGGGTCTAGGGTAAGGTCCTGTGATTTGAACGGAACCAGTCATCCGGCCACAGTCGTGTTTGTGGGTCGAGAATGCTGTCCTGTGCTTCTGCAGAACTGCCCTAACCTGCTTGTCTGTGCTAATCGTGGTCGGGTCAAACCAAAATTTGCCTACTGCGCTAATCTTGTTTGCATATTCTCCTATGGTGAGCGTTGCGGGGGCTCTTGCGGATTTTGCCATTTTCCAGACACATTGGTTGACTGGATCAAAGGATAGATTGTGGGAATTCATAAAATCGATGCCCAAATGTGTTCTGCTGTGTGGGGCAGGACGATTAAGACTATGGGGTGCTTGGTGGTGATTTTGCCGATTTGAATGGGTACAGGGGCTGTGATGTGTCCCTGCTGTGAGTGGCCAGTAAAGCCGCTGAGGGTGATGGTGGCTGTAGTGGGCCACGTGTCCTTTTGAAACATGGTGGAGGAATTGATTGTGGTGCGGGACCCTCCTGTGTCCCAGAGAAACTTGATGGGCTGTCCCCGTATCTTTGCTGCAACTACTGGTCGGCCGGACCTATCCCAAAGGGTGTCGCAGACCCAACTGGGGGAGCCCGAACACCATCAGTCCGTTCCGTTCAGGTCCGTCTGATCTGAACGGGTGCTAACGCTATTCATTGGCTTTGTCCTGGTTTTATTTAGAGTGCCTGTCTGCTGGGCTCTCTGTTGCTTTTGTGGGGCATTGCACTCTCGTGCAAAGTGTCCCAACTGTCCACAGTTGCAACATTCCTGTGACCTTTGTGGGGGGCTGTTCTTGCCTTAATTTACCCATGCGGGGTTCTGGTGTGCCTTAACTGTGTGTATGTCTGCTTCTGCCTGCTGTTCTTCGGGATTTTTATTCGTGGGTTTGTTTTGAACAGATTGCTCCCAGGTGCGGGGCAATCTTTTTACAACCCATTTCTCATTATGAGCCTCCTCTGAGGGATCATAATTGGCACAAGCTTTTTGTCCTGTTTCTGTGGCATGGGAGATAAGGGTGCGGGTCCATTTGGCCATGTTGTCTGGGGACAAATGAGCGCGGTCTAAGACTCCGAAAACTGCTGCGAAATGGATCCACAAGCGTCCTGCATACGCTGTGGGGTGCTCGGTTTTCTTTTACCTGCACTTATTGGGGTCTTCTACGGGGGGCACCCCTGTTATACCCGATCACGTCTAGGATCGCTGCGTGCATTTCTGCAAGGGTGCCTCCTCCTACATTCTGTGGGTCGGGAAGGGCTGCTACGACCGAAGGGTCTAAACTCAAAACTGTGAGCTTTACTTGCTCTCGCTCATCCAGGCCGTACATGGTAGCCTGCTGTTTTACTCTGGCAAAGAAGTGGTGGGGAGGAACGGTTTGATTTTATCGCACGCATCCTGTAATTGGGTCACTGTTAAGGGAGTGGTGTACAGAAATTCCGTGTCGTCCGATGTGGCTGTGCGGCGGGTGGTGACTGGGTTCATTGGAGCCGGAACTATCTGCGATGTGGGGGATTGGGGCGTTTTTCGCTTCTGTGGCTTTCCCTGTGCACATGTTCCCTGAACATATCTCTGCGCTGTCTCACTCAATTCTTCCCAATCAGAGCCGTCTTCCTCATCTAGCTGTGATCCAAAGGTTTCCTGGAATCCTTTTTGAACTGAAAGCAGAGATTGCAGTTCTGCAATCTGCTTCCGGCACTTTGCGTGGTCTAATGAGCTTTGTCTTTGCTCAGTGGTGGCAACATAGAGTGCTCTTAACGCTGCCTTCAGGTCGCTACACTGCCTTTGCAATGTCTCTACCTGCTTCTCGGTTTCCTCTCGTACCAGGACTGCATGTTACGTGTCCTGATAGGCCTTTTCGTACTGGGATTGGAAGCTGCTTAAGTGCGCCAGACAAGACTGGTGTGCCCGCTTGGCATCATCCACCTCGCCGTCCTTTGCTGCTAACTTCCTCCTTAATTCTACATGCTCTTTCTCTACCTCACTGACATCGACCTTGCTCATTCGATGTATGCCTTCTACCTCTTTTTGGAGCATCCTAATGACCCCCTCTGTGCCTCGCAATTGTACCAAACAGGACATGATTGCCATCGGCTTGCAAGCTTTTCCTAAGTTCTTCTTGTGAATCTCGCTCAGGTTCTCCCACCAAGTATGTCCTATACTCCCGGGACCTGTTTCCTCATTTTCACAGAATTCGCTCCAAAGGGGCCATCCTTTCCCTTTGAGGTACTTTCTGATTTCCTCTTCCCAAACGGGACACTGTCCTACTCTACTGCTGGTCGCTGCGACCACAAATTCTTCGGGCTTCATGAGGTGTTGCATTGCCTGCATTGTCATCTTTCCTCTCTGAATACTTCGCTTGAAATTTGGAACAAGGGGTATTAAGGCGGTGTTGTAATTACGGGTACAGCTTTCGCTATTTTCCGGAATACAAACTCTTAACAGTTTTGTCGCAACAAAAAATCTATCAGTGTTACCTTATCGCCCTGTTAGTTACGCATGCATTAACACACTTCCGAATTATGAGGATTGATCAAAACTGCTTGAACACTTGTGGTTTTTCTGTTCCCAATTGGATTTCTCATTCAAATTTTGGGTTCTCCCGGAGTGGTTAAGCCACTTCAAGATCGAGTCCCGGTGGAGTCGCCAGTAATATGTTGCTAACTTTTGGTTGGTTCAATTGGCTCTTTTTTATAACCTTTGCTCTAGAGTCACCAGGTATCTTTATGATACCGTCACGAGATTCAAGTTCAAGTAATGATCAATAACTCGACACACCAATTAGTAAGATTCAAATCAATACACATTTATTATACACAGTAAATCGCTACTCATACATAAACTCTACTTTCTAGGCTATTTCTATCACTAACAGGCGTATACTTAGCTTCGGACTGGCCAACCAGGTCAGGGGAACAAAAGGCCTTTCGTTCGGGTTCTGAGTCTGCGGGATTCAAAAGCTGATATGGACTGGTAGCTCGGAGCGCCTATCTCGTAGCGAGCGTGGACTTGAGACTTACTTTCTTGGAGGCCGCTGGACAGTTCACTCTCAGCGGTTGCTTCGCGTTGCTGAGTGACCCTGTCAAGAAGGACGATTTGAACATGGAGCTTTACTTTATAGTCCGCAGGGGCTTCCCGCCTTTCGGGGCGGACCCCGTACCTGGTTTCAAGTGATTCAACTTTGTTCCAATCGCTTGGTTCAATTTCTCCAATACTGGAGCTGTTCCCTGATCGTTGGGCGGTCTTTAAGTGTCCGTTTACCCCTTTTGTGTTGGCTCCTGCTGGCGCCGAGGAGACTTGCTTGGCTTTGTTTACCTTAAAATGTTTTGGTTGTTCCCGGGAATTGCTCATTACTATGTCGATGGCTGTTACATTACTATGCAGATGGCTGCTTGTATCGATGCTGTCTGGGTTTCTGCAGAGTCTAATACACAGTAAACTTGCACCTGCTAGTTTTTGCCTGTGTTGGCTGAATTTCCCTTCAGCTTTTGCGGTTCTCCATTTTAAGTCGGGAAGTGGCCAACCCAGGTGGCTACAACCTTCAGCTGTATCAGCCCCAACCTCGCGCACGAGGTGGAGGCATTCACTCTCTGGAGCATCTCACACCAGAACCCCTCCTCCATATCCTCTCCCAACTCTTCCTCCCACTTTGCTTTGATCCCTTCCAGTGGTGCCTTCTCCTCTTCCAAAATAGCTCCGTAAACCGTTGACACTACCCCCTTCTCCAGTCCCCCTGTCGTCAGCACCTCCTCCAGCAATTGGAGGCCGGCTCCACCGGGAAGCTCTGTATCTCCTTTCTGGCAAAACCTCGAACCTGCATGTATCTAAACATTCCCCCCTGCTCCAGCCCATACTTCGCTTTCAGCTCCTTCAACCCTGCAAACCGACCCCAAAGTAACAAATCTTTTAGTGTCTTAATCCCCTTCTCCTCCCATTTCCGAAAATTTCCATCCCACCTCCCTGGCTCAAATCTGTGGTTCCCCCGAATCGCCATTTCCCTTGACCCTGCCCCCAACCCGAAGTGTTGACGAAACTGCCTCCAGATTTTCAATGAAGCTATTATTACCGGACTCCCTGAGTACTTCCCCGGGGCTACCGGGAATGGCGTTGTTGCTAGTGCTTTCAATCCCGACCCCCTGCACAAACTCTCCTCCATTCTGACCCACTGGGAATCAACCCCTCTGACCCAGCTCCGCACCTTCTCCACATTCGCCGCCCAGTAGTAATACATCAGGTTTGGAAGACCCAAACCCCCTGCCTGCCTTCCCCTCTGTAGCAGCACCTTTCTAACTCTGGCCACCATCCCTCCCCATATGAACAAAGTAATCCTTCCCTCAATCTCTCTGAAAAAAGCCTTTGGCAGGAAGATCGGCAGGAATTGAAAAATAAACAGAAATCGCGGCAACACATTCATTTTAACCGCCTGTACCTGACCCGCCAGTGACAGAGGGAGACCATCCCACCTTGCCAGATCAGCTTTCACTCACCCCACCAAACTAGAAATGTTGTACCTGCAGAGCCCCCCTCCCCACTCCCGGGCAACCAGCACCCCCAGGTACCTAAAGTGAGTCCCTGCCCTACGGAATGGCAGCCCCCCCACCCCTGCCCCCACCCCCGGCCGTGACACTACAAAATACTCACTCTTGTCTAGATTTAGTTTGTACCCCGAGAAAGACCATCTTGAATTGAATGAGACTCATCCTCGCACACGAGGAGGTTACATTGACCCAGCACAGTTCCTCACCCTATATTCCCCCACCCTAGCTCGATCCCCAGCTCCTCCTCCAATTGTCCTAATCCTATTTACCAATGCTGTCTCTTTCTTTCCTAACTATCCATAGATATCCCCAATCCTCCCCTCTCCCTATATATCTGGAATCAGCAGCTTTTTCAGAAGCGTATACACTGGTAGCGAAGAGAAACCGTGTAATTCTTTCCGTGCAAAATCCCACACATGTAAGTATCGGAACTCACTTCCCCTCGGCAATTCAAATTTCTCTCGAAACTCTGCCCATTTTGCAAAGTGTTCCTCTAGATACAGGTACTTCACTCATCCTAATACTTCCCCTCGCCACCTCTCATCCATCCCACTTATCCTATTAGGCATAAATCGATGCATCCCACACAACGGGGCCACAACCGAACACCATCCAAACTGAGTGTTTTCTCAGCTGTTTCCAAATCTTTATCGAAGAGACCACTACCGGGCTTTAGAATATTTCACCGGGGCAAACGGAAGTGGGGCGGTAACATGGCACTCAGACTCAACTCCTTACAGGAGTCCTCCTCCATCCGTACCCAATCCTCTGCCCACCATTGCCTCATCTTCTCCACATTGGCCGCCTAATAATATTGCAGCATATTTGGTAGCGCTAGTCCCCCCTACCTGCTTTTTCCTCTGCAGCAGCGCCGTTTTAACCCTCAGCATCTTACACACCCACACAAACTCAGAGATTAATCCATCGGCCTTCTGGTAAAAGGCTTTGGGAAGAAAAATTAGGAGTGTTTGGAAAATCAACAAGAACCTGTGCAGCACGATCATCTTTATAACCTGTACCCTCCCTGCCAGCGACAATGGCAAGTTATTCCAGCTCTTTAGATCCCCATAGCCCCCTCCACCAGTCCTGTTAAGTTTAATCTGTGCATTGATGCCCAATCATGCGCGATCTGTGTTCCCAAATACCTAAGCTGAACATTGGCAATCTTGAACAGCAAGGCCCCCAGGTTGATGTTCCTTCCCAATTCATTCATCGGAGGACCCCACTCTTTCCTGCATTCAATTCCTGTACCCGGAGAAGGCCACAAATATTCCCAGCAATGGCATCATTCTTCTCATGCTAGCCAATGGATCCACTACATACAGCAACACGTCGTCTGCATATTATGACACCCTGTGCTCCCTGGCCCTCGTCACAGTTCTCTGCCACTCTTCCGAGGCCTGGAGTGCAATGGCCAGCGGCTCTATTGCCAGTGCAAACAAAAACAGTGACAATGGGCACCCCTGCCTCGTTCCCTATCTTGACTCCACCCCAGTAGTTCGGACAATCGCCTTGGGAGATGCATAGAGCAAGCGTACCTATGCCACAAATGTCGGCCCAAAACCAAACCTCCTCAGAATCTCAAAAAATATCACCACTCAACACAGTCGAAAGCCTTCTCCACATCAATCGCTCCTATCACCTCCGGCAACCTGCTGTCCGACGGGGTCACGATCACATTCAATAGCCTCCTAACGTTACTGAACAATTGTCGCCCTTTCACAAACCCTGTCTGGTCTTCTGCCGCTATCTCCGGCACACACCTCTCCAATCGCCTGGTCAATAACTTGGCCAGGATATTTATACCTGTATTTAATAATGAAATGGGCCTGTATGAACCACATTCCAGTGGGTCCTTGTCTTTCTTTAGAATAAAAGAAATAGAGGCATACATCAACATGTCCGGCAGCTCCCCCCTCGCCAGTGCCTCATTGAATATACTCATGAAGTGCGGGCCCAATTCCTACAAAAGCTGTTTATAAAATTTGGCTTGGAAGCCGACCTGCCCAGCCTCTTCCCACCTGGGAACACTAACCCATCCAAGAAACCCCCATATCCGCCCCCTTTCTCCTAGGCTCAGAGCTATAGGACGGCACAGTGGTTAGCACTGCTGCCTCACATCACCAGGGACCGGGGTTCAATTCCAGCCTTGGGTGACTGTCTGCGTGGGGTTTGTACTTTCTCCCGTGTCTGCGTGGGTTTCCTCCAGGTGTTCCGATTTCCTCCCACATTCCAAAAGATGTGCAGGTTAGGTGGATTAGCCATGATAAATTGCCATTTGGTGCCTAAAGGTTAGGTGGAATTACTAGGTTACGGGGATAGGGCGGGGGATTAGATCTAGGGTCAGATCTTGATGGGCTGAATGGCCCCCTTCTGCTACATAGGGATTCCAAGATGCGGGGTGGCAACTTGGAGAGAAGAAGAATATTTCTTATGGGTGGCATGGTGGCACAGTGGTTAGCACTGCTAGCTCACAGCTCCAAGGTCCTGGGTTCAATTCTGGCCTCGGGTGACTGTCTGTGTGGAGTTTGCAATTTCTCCCCGCCATGACTGGGCAGGAAAATCCCGGCCTTTGAACAAGTATTTTGTATCTGTCTTCACAGTAGAAGACACAAACAACATTCCAAGAATAGTAGCAAACAAGAGGCAAAAAGGAGGGAGGAGCTTAAAAAAAAAGTCAAGTGAAAAGATACTAGGAAAATGAATGGGACTAAAGGTTGACAGAGTCCCTGAACGTGACGGCCTGCATTATGGAGTCTGAAAAGAAGTGGCTGCAGAGATATTTATTGCTTTGGTTATAATCTTCCAACATTCTCTCAGTTCTGGAAAGGTTCCAATGGAGTGGAAAATTGGACATATAACTCCTCTCTTCAAGAAAGAAGGGAGTTGGAAAGCAGGGTAGGCCAGTCAACCTAAGAACCTGTAATTGGGAAAATGCTGTAATCTATTATTTTAAAAATAAATTTAGAGTATCAAATTACTTTTCTCCAATTAACGGGCAATTTAGCGTGGCTTTTCCACCTACCCTGCACGTCTTTGGGTTGTTGAGGTGAGACCCAAACGGACACGGGGAGAATGTGCAAACTCTACATGGACAGTGACCCAGGGCCAGGATCAAACCTGGGTCCTCAGCGCCGTGAGGCAGTAGTGTTAACCACGGCTCCACCATGTTACCCACAACTGTAATCTATTATTAACAAAGTGGTTACATGACAGTTAGAAAATCATAATCCAATCGAAAGAGTCAACATGCTTTTATGAAAGGGAAACATGTTGACAAATTTATTGTTGTTCTTTAAGGGTGTAGCAAGCAGGGTTGTTAAAGGGGAACCAATAGATGTAACAACATTCACAAGGTGCTACATAACAGGTTACTACACAAGTTAAAGAGTTCATGCTGTTGGGCAAGATATATTACAATAGATAGCGAGTTGGCTAGCGAACAGGAAACAGAATCAGCATAAATGGCCATTATCATATCAGCAAGCTGTAACTGGTTGAGTGCCACAGGGATCAATGCTGGGCTCTCAACTGTTTATTATCTATATTACTGACTTGGATGAAGAGACCAAATGTATTGTAGCCAGATGTGCTGATGATCCAAAGCAGTGTTTTTCAAACTTTTTTCCCCGGGACCCACTTTTACCAACCGACGGACCTTCGGGACACATGCTGGTCGACGTCTGCGAGACATGCCGGCTGACGTTAACAACCCACGCTGGCTGACCTTCGCGACACACTATTATTGCTTACTTTTAATGCGGCAGGTGGGCGGGCCTGCTTGGTCCTCACGATCTCTCTTGCTTTGTCATTCAACGTTGAATTTCTGCTAAGCACTTCAGCTGACGATTTTAAGTCTTTGCTGCATGCTTTGAAAAGAATCACGAGGTTTGTCCTCGAACTCTCCATGCTGAGTCTTCAAATGTCTTTGAAGATTTGAGGGTTTTAAACTTCATGTGTCAGTACTTCCCTGCATATAACACACATGGGCTTTACATCCTGATTCCATTGGCATAATTAAAGCCATAACTCATCTTTATACTGCTTTGTTCCCTATTTCAGTTTCTTCTTAATTATTTGTTCACCAGAGGCTCTGGAGCTCGGGATACAGCTCACACCAGCACTGCTTTGTCCTACTGTAGACTCTCCTGAGAATCTCTTTCCAGCAGATTTAGTTGTGAGATCCTGATCTGTTTGTTACATTCTTGCTGGCAGCTACAAAATGGGGGAATCTCACTTCTTTGATTTTGCACCCAAAGCATTAACGTGCCGGACGCGTGACCTTCTCTCTGCTGCTGCCTCTTGCAGAAAGACTCATTGTTCATATTTAAAGGCCAGTTGTGGTCGGCATTCTTTTTTTAAACTTTGAAACTTTATTTCTAAGACGTATTTTTTTTCAAATTTATGACTTTTTACTGCTAAAAATTAAAACAACTTCAGTTGAACATGTGTATCCTTACATTTACACATAAACTTTGTTTTATATATATTAACATTTCTTTAGAAATTTAACCAATTGTAGAAAAAAGTACAATCTTGTTTTTACTTTGCAAACTCCGACTTTAGGGGAGATGAAGTAACTTGTCAAACACATACAATGTCACACTATTTCTTATTGTTTCCACTGCATTGCACTATCCAAACATCCAAGTCACCTCCTGCTCCATTCTCACCAAAAGCTCCTAGTTTCCAGAGAGTGTCGACACAAAGTAATAACTGTAGGTTTCTTCCAGTGTTCACATATGTCAGCCCTATTGACTGGCATTGGTTAATCAGTATTCCGAGAAACCTGGCCTGGCTTCCTCTCACTGTATCCACTCCACTGTATCCACCCAAGTCACAGACCACTTCCCGACCAGTAGTTGCCGTTGTGGGAGTGCAAGTGGACGTTGTTCTGGCCGTTGAACGGATTGGCCAAGTAGCCGCAGGTTGCATCCTGCCGATCAGTGGCGGGGCATGAACCGAGCAGCGCGAAACGGACGAGCACCAGAGTGGAATCCAAGCTGGGGCCACCACTGTTAGCATCGCGTCCACCTGGATACCAGTCAGCCCCGCCCACCGCTCTGCGTGCCGAGATCAGCACACAGCCCAGCCTCGCGCCACCCGCCCCCTCAAACACCACAACCAATTGGGGACTGCCCGCGACCGACATTCTTAAAAGCCAGTGCCGGCAGTTGGGAACTTCTTCCCGCGATTGTGAACGCCACAACTGATCACTCCACGACCTTCGCGACACCCACCCGCGACCCACCTGCAGGTCGCGACCCTGAGTTTGAAGACTCCTGATCTAAAGATAGGTATGACAACAAACTGGGAAGAGAATACAAAGGTTTAGCAAAGGGATATATGTATCGATCGGTGAAATGAATAGGTAGAAATTTGGCAGATAGAGTATTATGTGGGAAATGTGAGGTTGTCCACTTTTGTAGGAAGAATAGAAAGCAGAATATAATTTAAATGGAGAGAGACTGCAAAATTCTGCTGTATAGTGATCTTTGTGTCCTTGAACATGAATCACAGAAGGTTAGCACGCAGGTACAGCAAGTATCAAGTGAAGAAGGCATTCATTAATGCACATTCTGTGCTATGCTGTGTTTACTCAATTACACAGCTCTTTCTTCAACCTTTCCCTGCCTAGGGATTGATGCTCTTTTACCTCAAATCTGTAAAATAAATCTTTTTATTCAGAACTTCCATTTCACCAAGGAACCTTTGGGCCAATCTACATCCAACAACCTCTCAGAAAACTCTGCCCACATTTTGACAACTGTGACAAATTCCACCAGACCAGCTGAGACAATCCACAACATTCTAAAACAATCAACAACTTACTAAATAAAACAGTGCACAACATTAAAAAAGCCTAACAAAAAAAAAATCCCTAACTCCCAATGTCAACAGATCCTTAAAAAAGTTCCACAATCCAGATTCAGATTTGCATCTTTGCCTTTGGTGGTGGAAGTATTGAGGAAGGCAATTAAGTGTTAGGCTTATATTGTAAAGAGGGCGGAGTATAAAAGTAGGGACGTCTTGCTTCAACTATACAGGGTCTTGGTGAGACCACATGTACTGTGTACATTTTTGGCCTCCTTACTTAAGGAGGAATAATATTTGCATTGGAAGCAGTTCAGGGAAAATTTGTTAGGCTGATTCCTGGGATTCCAGACAGGGAAATTAAGTTAAGGCTACAATCAGATCGGCCACAATCTGATGGCACAGCAGGCTCAATGGGCCAAATGGTCTAAATTTGTTTCCAATCCTCATGTTACAGGAGATGGACTAGCATACACACAGTAAGTTCATACACAGTACTCCAGCTAGGTTTTCACAAATAAAACATAAGTAATGTACTGCGAATGCTGGAAACAAATGCAGAAAATGCTCAAAATACTCAGCTGGTCTGCTAGTAACTGTGGAGAGAGAGACAGAGGTTTTTTTTCATAAATTTAGAATACCCAATTCATTTTTTTCCAAGAAAGGGGCAATTTAGCATGGCCAATCCATCTACCCTGCACATCTTTTGGGCTGAGGGGGCGAATCCCACGCAAACACGGGGAAAATTTGCAAACTCCACACGGACAGTGGCCCAGAGTCGGGATTGAATCTGGGACCTTGGCACCGTGAGGCCGCAGTGCTAACCCACTGCGCCACCATGCTGCCCAGAGAAACAGAGTTAATATTTCAGGTTGATGCCTTCTTGTCAGAACTGGAGGATGTTAGAGTTGAACAGCTTTAAGCAAGTGAAGGAGAAAATAGCTTAATGAGTGTCTTATATACTTCCAATATAATCTCAGGAAGGAAATATTAGCCTTGGAGGGGGTAAAGTGTTGATTTTCCAGAATGATACGTAGGGCCAAAAGGTTTATATTAAGCATAGGCTAGGTTCCAATTCCTTTCAGAATAAAAGATTAAGAGCTGATCTAATTAAGGTGATTAAACTGATGAAAGGATTTCAAAGGATAGGAAGAAACTACAACATCTTGTGAGGATCTCGAGAACAAAGAACCTTGGCCTTAAAATTTGAGTGTGACCTTTCAGAGGTGATATCAGGAATAATTTCTAAACTCAGAGCGCAGTAGAAATTTGCACAATTCTCCCAGGCAACCTGGTGACATGACAACTGAAAATGTCAAAACTAAGATAGGTAAATGTTTGCTCAGTAAGGGTGTGGCATTGGATTGGTTTGGATTGGATTTGTTTATTGTCACGTGTACCGAGGTACAGTGAAAAGTATTTTTCTGCAAGCAGCTCAACAGATCATTAAGTACATGAGAAGAAAAGGGAATAAAAGAAAATACATAAGGAGTATAGGTTAAGTAAAAAGTGGATCTGTTTGGGAGAGCTCACAGAGAGTCGCCTCGCAGCGCCATCTTGGTGGTGCATTGGTGAGCACTGCTGCCTCACAGTGCCAGGTTCAATTCTTGGCCTTGAGAGACTGTGTGGAGTTTGCACATTCTCCCCATGTCTGTGTGGGTTTCCTCCGGGTGGTCTGGTTTCCTCCCACAGTCCAAAGATGTGCAGGTTAGGTGGACTGGACATCTAAAAATTGCCCCTTAGAGTCCAAAGATGTGCAGGTGAGATAGGGTTACAGGGATAGGGTGGGTTAGTGGGCCTAGGCAGCGTGCTCTTTCAGAGGGTCGGTGCAGACTCAATGGGCCAAACGGCTTCCTTCTGCACTGTAGGGATTCTATATGGAACCACAGCAGGTAAATTGAGTTTAAATACAGATCAGGCTTGATCTAATTGAATGGTGGGACAGGTGTGAGGGGCTGAATGGCCTTCTCATGATTCTAATGCTCTATTTCTTTTGCTTCATTGTTACCACCATCACTATTGTGTTGCTTTCATTTTCTCCTGTCTCCAGCCTTATCACCATCCTCCAATTCTGTCCTCTTGCACATCCTGAATTCTAACAGCTCACCACTGGTGGCTATCCCATCCGTTAGCTAGGTCCATGCTCTGGAATTGCCCCCCTAAATCTCTTTTCTTTAAACTCTTTCTAAGATGCTCCGTAAAGTTTTCCTCCGTTGGTCTAAGTTACCAAGCCTTTGGCCATCTGTTCTTCTGTAGCTCGACAGGAGAATCATAGAATGGTGACATCACACGGAGAGCCCATTCAGCCCATCAAGTCCTTGCCAGCCCAATTCTCTGCAAGATCACTTTTGCTTGATAACTCTCCTGTTAAAGTACCTTGGGACATTTTATCATGTTGAAAATTGTCATAAATGCAAGTTGTCTTTTTTAAAAATACCTAATAACTTCGTGCATAAACGTGGCTATGGCAGAACCTCCTGGGAATGATTGATAGACACAATCACGGATGACTCAGTCCTCCAGCTTTATTGCCATTCACATTTAAATCTAATCTGCTCCTTTGACGTTTTCTATTAAATGCGTTGGCACACAATCATAGCTCTCCTCTTGACTGTGGCCTCACTCAGCTTGTTTTATAGTCTAAACATGTTTCCTTTTTTAAACTCTCGTTTTATCAAATGGCTGGCTATTTGATATACCTTCTTCGGCAGGAGGGGATGGTAAATGATATCAGAGGTAACTGGATTGGTTGACGTGGTGTTGTAGATGAGTTCATTGGCTCACTGGGCTGAGTCTATTGGTTGCCTGCCTCTGATCTGTGTGTGTGAGCTTTTGCAACTTACCTGCGAGAAGGAAGCAATTGTAACAAGGAGGACAAGGCGGGGGGAGGACTTTTTCGAAAGAGAGGAAATGTGATCGGACTCACTCGACGAAGAGAGAAAAAAAGATCAACGACCTTTAAGCTGCTGCAGAATGCGGGGGTCAGTGTCAGCAGTCTGAATGGAAACACTGTCAAATATCCGAGTCTAGACTCAACCTTAACATAACCGGCGAGAGGAGAGGCTGCAATGGTAGGTAGAGCAAAGTATTTCACCTCACATCAGGCTGTGTGTTTGTGTGGGAGGGGACATTTGACAGATCTGCAAATATCACAACCGACTCTGGATTCTGCACGAAGTGCAAGTTTTCAGATCTGACAGGGAGTGATTGGAATTGGTGACTTTTTTTTCTTACCGCGATCACTAAAGCCATGTGTTTGCAATTTTGTTTCCCTCTCCCAGCCCACTTATGAGATCCGATTCCAGTGACAAGTTCGTGAGATTAATGGCGATTGTTTCAATATATAATTAATATAAAATTCGGATTTAGAAAAGTTTCGTTGTAAATGCATTATTTCTCTGAAAGATCTTTTTTCGCTTTCACAAGTTTTTTTTTTAAAGAAGTCGCCTCACTTGTGTGAAGCTGTTTGATAAGCATAATAAAGACTTGGCTGTGATAGTGCCGAGATGTTCATTATTTGATCACAATGAACGTCATTGGGTGACACAAGCGTTTTAAAAAGTTGAACCGAAAATTGACACGTTATCTGGCAAATAAAGATTAGTTTAGCTGTATTTAATTATGCCTGGATAGGCTTCGATTTTATGCAGGATTGCACAACTGATGGGTTAGATGCAGAACGACCGCATGGAACTTCCAACGTTTTTTTTGCTCCAGTTGCAGCTCAACCGTGTTTCTTTTTACCAACACCAAATCGACCATGTGTGTCCATTGCAGCGTGTGTCCAAACGCGAGGGTCAAAATTCAGACACTATTCAAAGGCTGTGAAATGCCATCATCGACCACCATTCCTGTTACTGTGACCAGCTGGCTTTGCTACATTGGAACAGTCAGCAGGAACCCAAATAAGACATCCATTTACTTTTAAAATGGTAACATGATAGAGTCCAGACGTGTTGGTGGATTACGATAAAACTCTTTCAAATTGCGCAAGTGCATGTTGCCCACAGATGAGGGGTTCAATACAATAAATGTATTGCAGCATTACGATGCAAGGCACTCGGCAGCTCTGCACAGCACCGACGTGCTCTCCTCATCGATCCCGGGGAAACCTCAAGGCTCGGTCTCGGATTGGCCAGGCAGGTTGTCAGTCCTGCAGATTGACAGGGGTTCGTACGCCCCCCCGCTCGTCCCTGCTCCGTGTGTCGGGCTGCGATTGGTTGCTGTTGTCAGTGGAAGGGGCGGGATTTACCCGGCCGGACTGGCGTCATTTCCGCTGACAGGTGGCAGTCCCTCCCTCCCTCCCTCCGTCGGCCTGGGAGAGGCGAGGACCCCGGCCGCGATGGAGTGCGGGAGCGACGCTGGGGCTGAGTGTCGCCTCATCCCGCCGGCATCGGGTTGCTCCAGGATGGTTTCCCCCTTCCACTGAATTCCTCGGAGATAGAAATAGTTCCGGTCCCACCCCCGTCTGGACCTAATTTTCGTTTGCAAAACAAAAGGCCTGGCCGAGCGCACCGAGCTAGAGTTGAAGCGGCGCGGGAGCCCTGACATGAGAGGCGGCGAGCGGCTTTAGTAGAGCCGGAGTTGTGAGCAGACGGTGAGTGGGCAACTTTGTTTGGGTCAGAGAACCCAGGGCTGGGCAGAGCTGGCACATCCCGTATCCCCCCCACCCGCTTTCACTCCCCACCCCCCCTTCTCTCTCCCCACCCCCCCTTCTCTCTCCCCACCCCCCCTTCTCTCTCCCACCCCCCCTTCTCTCTCCCCACCCCCCCTTCTCTCTCCCCACCCCCCCTTCTCTCTCCCCACCCCCCCTTCTCTCTCCCCACCCCCCCTTCTCTCTCCCCACCCCCCCTTCTCTCTCCCCACCCCCCCTTCTCTCTCCCCACCCCCCCTTCTCTCTCCCCACCCCCCCTTCTCTCTCCCCACCCCCCCTTCTCTCTCCCACCCCCCCTTCTCTCTCCCCACCCCCCCTTCTCTCATCCCCACCCCCCCCTTCTCTCTCCCCACCCCCCCTTCTCTCTCCCCACCCCCCCTTCTCTCTCCCCACCCCCCCCTTCTCTCTCCCCACCACCCCCCTTCTCTCTCCCCACCCCCCCTTCTCTCTCCCCACCCCCCCCTTCTCTCTCCCCACCCCCCCCTTCTCTCTCCCCACCCCCCCTCTCCTCCTCCCCACCCCCCCTTCTCTCTCCCCACCCCCCCTTCTCTCTCCCCACCCCCCCCTTCTCTCTCCCCACCCCCCCTTCTCTCTCCCCCACCCCCCCTTCTCTCTCCCCACCCCCCCTTCTCTCTCCCCACCCCCCCTTCTCTCTCCCCACCCCCCCCTTCTCTCTCCCCACCCCCCCCCTTCTCTCTCCCCACCCCCCCCTTCTCTCTCCCCACCCCCCCTCTCTCACCCCACCCCCCCTTCTCTCCCCCACACCCCCCCTTCTCACTCCCCACCCCCCCCTTCACTCTCCCCACCCCCCCTTCTCACTCCCCACCCCCCCTCTCTCTCCCACCCCCCCTCTCTCCACACCCCCCCCAACTCACCCACCCCCCCCCATCTCACCCACCCCCCATCACACTCCCCACCCCCCTTCACTCTCCCCACCCCCCCTTCTCTCTCCCCACCCCCCCTACTCTCACCCCACCCCCCCTTCTCTCTCCCCACCCCCCCTTCACTCTCCCCACCCCCCCTTCTCTCTCCCCACCCCCCCTTCTCTCTCCCCAACCCCCCCCTTCACTCTCCCCACCCCCCCTTCTCTCTCCCCACCCCCCCATCTCTCTCCCCACCCCCCCACTCTCTCCCCACCCCCCCTTCTCTCTCCCACCCCCCCCTACACTCTCCCCACCCCCCCTTCTCTCTCCCCACCCCCCCTTCTCTCTCCCCACCCCCCCTTCTCTCTCCCCACCCCCCCATCTCTCTCCCCACCCCCCCTTCTCTCTCCCCACCCCCCGCTTCACTCTCCCCACCCCCCCTTCACTCTCCCCACCCCCCCCTTCTCTCACCCCACCCCCCCTTCCTCACCTCCCCCACCCCCCCTTCTCTCTCCCCACCCCCCCTTCTCTCTCCCCACCCCCCCTTCTCTCTCCCCACCCCCCCTTCTCACTCCCCACCCCCCCTTCACTCTCCCCACCCCCCCTTCACTCTCCCCACCCCCCCTTCTCTCTCCCCACCCCCCCTTCTCTCTCCCCACCCCCCCTTCTCTCACCCCACCCCCCTTCACTCTCCCCACCCCCCCTTCTCTCTCCCCACCCCCCCCTTCTCTCTCCCCACCCCCCCTCTCTCTCCCCACCCCCCCTTCTCTCTCCCCACCCCCCCTTCTCTCTCCCCACCCCCCCTCTCTCTCCCCACCCCCCCTTCTCTCACCCCACCCCCCTTCTCTCTCCCCCACCCCCCCCTTCTCTCTCCCCACCCCCCCTTCTCTCTCCCCACCCCCCCTTCTCTCTCCCCACCCCCCCTTCTCTCTCCCCACCCCCCCTTCTCTCTCCCCACCCCCCCTTCTCTCTCCCCACCCCCCCTACTCTCTCCCCACCCCCCCTTCTCTCTCCCCACCCCCCCTTCTCTCTCCCCACCCCCCCCTTCTCTCTCCCCACCCCCCCTTCTCTCTCCCCACCCCCCCTTCTCTCTCCCCACCCCCCCTTCTCTCTCCCCCACCCCCCCTTCTCTCTCCCCACCCCCCCTTCTCTCTCCCCACCCCCCCCATCTCTCTCCCCACCCCCCCTTCTCTCTCCCCACCCCCCCTTCTCTCTCCCCACCCCCCCTTCTCTCTCCCCACCCCCCCTTCTCTCTCCCCACCCCCCCTTCTCTCTCCCCACCCCCCCTTCTCTCTCCCCACCCCCCCCTTCTCTCTCCCCACCCCCCCTTCTCTCTCCCCACCCCCCCTTCTCTCTCCCCACCCCCCCTTCTCTCTCCCCACCCCCCCTTCTCTCTCCCCACCCCCCCTTCTCTCTCCCCACCCCCCCTTCTCTCTCCCCACCCCCCCTTCTCTCTCCCCACCCCCCCTTCTCTCTCCCCACCCCCCCTTCTCTCTCCCCACCCCCCCTTCTCTCTCCCCACCCCCCCTTCTCTCTCCCCACCCCCCCTTCTCTCTCCCCACCCCCCCTTCTCTCTCCCCACCCCCCCTTCTCTCTCCCCACCCCCCCTTCTCTCTCCCCACCCCCCCTTCTCTCTCCCCACCCCCCCTTCTCTCTCCCCACCCCCCCTTCTCTCTCCCCACCCCCCCTTCTCTCTCCCCACCCCCCCTTCTCTCTCCCCACCCCCCCTTCTCTCTCCCCACCCCCCCTTCTCTCTCCCCACCCCCCCTTCTCTCTCCCCACCCCCCCTTCTCTCTCCCCACCCCCCCTTCTCTCTCCCCACCCCCCCTTCTCTCTCCCCACCCCCCCTTCTCTCTCCCCACCCCCCCTTCTCTCTCCCCACCCCCCCTTCTCTCTCCCCACCCCCCCTTCTCTCTCCCCACCCCCCCTTCTCTCTCCCCACCCCCCCTTCTCTCTCCCCACCCCCCCTTCTCTCTCCCCACCCCCCCTTCTCTCTCCCCACCCCCCCTTCTCTCTCCCCACCCCCCCTTCTCTCTCCCCACCCCCCCTTCTCTCTCCCCACCCCCCCTTCTCTCTCCCCACCCCCCCTTCTCTCTCCCCACCCCCCCTTCTCTCTCCCCACCCCCCCTTCTCTCTCCCCACCCCCCCTTCTCTCTCCCCACCCCCCCTTCTCTCTCCCCACCCCCCCTTCTCTCTCCCCACCCCCCCTTCTCTCTCCCCACCCCCCCTTCTCTCTCCCCACCCCCCCTTCTCTCTCTCACCCCCCCTCTCTCTCTCACCCCCCCCTCTCTCTCTCACCCCCCCCTCTCTCTCTCACCCCCCCCCTCTCTCTCTCACCCCCCCCCTCTCTCTCTCACCCCCCCCTCTCTCTCTCACCCCCCCCCTCTCTCTCTCACCCCCCCCCTCTCTCTCTCACCCCCCCCCTCTCTCTCTCACCCCCCCCTCTCTCTCTCTCACCCCCCCCTTTCTCTCACCCCCCCCTTTCTCTCTCCAAAGGCCGGTACAGACCCGATGGGCCAAATGGCTTTCTTCTGCAGTGTAAATTCTATGATTTATGTAGGTCAGTTAGCCTAACATCTATCATAGGGAAAGTGAAGATGTTATAATAGGGCACTTGGAAATGCTCAAGGCAATCGGGCTGAGTGAAAGTGAAATAATGTTTCACCAGTTTATTGGAGTTATTTGAAGGTGTCATGTGTTGTGGATAAAGGGGAACCACAGGATGTAGTGGACTTTTCCAGACAGCATTTGAAAAGGTGCATAAAATAAAAGCTCATGGTGTAAAGGTAGCACCTTGGCATGGATTGAAGATTTGCTAGTAACAGGAAAAAACTGGCATAAATGAGTCTTTTTCTGGTTGGGTCATCAGTGGTTTGCCACGTATCATCAAACTTTTACAAGTTGTGTAAATGATTTGTACGAAGGGCTAAAGTTGTGGTTTCTAAATTTGCTGATGACGCCAAATTAGGTAGAAAAGTAATTTGTGAAGACTATTGAAGGAGGCTGCAAAGAGATCGGTTATGTGACTGAACAAAGATCAGGCAAATGGAGTGCAATGTGGAAAGGTGAAATTGTCCATTTTGGTAGGTCGGAAGAATAAAAATGAAGCTCTATTTAAATGGTGAGATTCCAAAGTCTGAGGATGCACAGGGATCTGGGTGTCCTGGTGCATGAATAAAAAAAGGCTGGTATACAGGTACAGCAAGTGATTCGTAAAATTAATGGAATGTAAAGGGAATTGATTACAGAAGTAGATAAGCTGTGCTTCAGTTATACAGGGCATTGGTGAGACGACCACATCTGGAATATGTGTATAGTATTGGTTTCCTTATTTAAGGAAAGCTATAAATGTGTTTATAGCGGTTCGGAATTTGTTTACTAGACTAATACCAGGAATTGGTGGCTTGTCTTATGAGGATACACTCTAGTTTAGAAGTGTAAGATGACTTGATCAAAACCTTGATCCTGAGGGGTATTGACAGGGTGGATGTGGAGAGGATGTTTCCTCTTGGAGAATCTAATCAATCAGGGGTAGGCAGGAATGTATGGTTGAAGTTACAATCAGATCGGCCATCTTATTGAATGGCGGAGCAGGCTCGAGGGGCTGAGTGGCCTGCTCCTAATTCGTATGTTTCTATGTTGCAATGCAATACAAGTCTAAAGGAATTTCAAAGTATGACACCAAGGGATGTGAGGAAATATTAGTTCAGATGACCACGTGTGGTAGGTCAGTTTGAGGAATGTCCGAAAGGGAGGGAAGTGAGATAGCACATGTAGGGAGGGAACTTCAGAGCTTAGGCAACTGAAGGCATGGTCACCCATGATGGAGCAATTCTAATTGGAAATGCACAAGGCCAGAATTAGAGGAGAGCAGATATTTGAGGGATGTGGAGTTGGAAGATTTGTTGGAACTTTGGATGACCTGTAGATTATCGAAGGTAGAACATGAGGGACCAGCCAGGAGTGTAGTGAATTATTTCAGTGCAGTAGTAACAAAGACATAGAGCAGGTTTTCAGCAGCCGATGATGAGCTGAGATAGGCAACATCAGGCAATGCTATGAAGGTGGAAATAGGTTTTTTAATGATTTGAAGTGTTGACACTGCTGTCACGTTGGAAACTGCATGCATCAATGTAGAAACATCTAAATTTCCACAAGGGCCTTCCAACGACCCTTATTTTTATGCTATTCTAGTCTTTTTGACTTTGGTGATATCTATTGGGATTTGCCTGGGATTGCGGTTGAAAAATTAATTTGGCATCTAAACTTTAAAATAAAATTTCCATCACAGAAGAAAACTGTATCGCCTAGTTTTTATGTTCCGTGTACCTCCTACTATTTAATTCATCTCACCTTATTGACAGGTCCTTCCATTGAGCAGGTAAGTAGCAGGAGTAGACTTTAAGAAGCTGAAGCCTGCTCCACCATTCAATACGATCGTGGCTGAACTGCATCAAGCTGCACTTTCTTGCCTGCTCCCCATATCCCTCGATTTCCTGAGCATTCGAAGGCCCTCACTTTCTGTCTTATTTGAGCATCCACAACCCTCTGGGGCAGGCAATTCAAAATATCCACAATCCTTTGAATGAAAGAAATTTCTTCTCATCTTGGTACTGAATGAGGTAAACCTTCGCCTGAGGTTGTGCCCCCATGTCACTTATTGGAGTTTAGAAGGATGAGGGGGCATCTCATTGAAACTTAGGGATACTGAGAGGCCTGGATAGAATGGACGTGGCGAGGATGTTTCCACTAGTAGGAAAAACTAGAACCTAGGGCACAGCCTCAGACTGAAAAATTCCTGATCTCGGGTTTAAAGGATCGTCTCTTCAGAGGGTGGTGAATCTGTCAAACTCGTTGCTTCAGAAGGCTATGGAAGCCAAGTCATAATCTTTATTGTCACAAGCAGGCTTACATTAACACTGCAATGAAGTTGCTGTGAAAAGCCCCTAGTCGCCACACTCCGGGAGAATTCAGAAAGTTAAATTCACCTAACAGCACGTCTTTTTCGGGAATTGTGGGAGGAATCCGGAGCACCCGGAGGAAACCCACGGGGCAATGTGCAGACCCCACAAAGACAGTGACCCAAGCTGGGAATCGAACCTGGGGCCCTGGTGCTGGGAAGCAACTGTGCTAACCACTGTGCTAGGTTCTTGATTAATAATGGGATCAGGAGTTATTGGGATGAAGAACATAATGCAGAAGGAGGCCATTCGGCCCATCGAGTCTGCACCGACCCACTTAAGCCCTCACTTCCACCCTATCCCCGTAACCCAATAACCCCTCCTAACCTTTTTGGTCACTAAGGGCAATTTATCATGGCCAATCCACCTAACCTGCACATCTTTGGACTATGGGAGGAAACCGGAGCACCCAGAGGAAACCCACGCAGACACTGAGAACGTGCAGACTCAGCACAGTGACTCAGCAGGGAATATCAGCCGTGATTGAATGGCAGAGCAGACTCGATGGGCCGAATGGCCTAATTCTGCTCCTATTGTCTTATGTTCGAGAGCCCTCGGGAGAAGCAACTTCTCTGTGCTTATTTACCCTGTCAGAATTATTTCCCCTCAAATGTACTGCTTGCCTCACCACTCCCATATGTGATATTTTCCACATTCTTCCCACTCGAGTTTTAACAGAGTAGGACCCATTGGGGCTGTATGTTTGCTCCCAAACTATACCCATTTTTTGAGTCAGCGTGAGGGGCTATCCTGACTTAGAACTGCACATCTGCTTTTACTGAGCATTGCTGTCTTGCCAGCCGAATGTATTAATTACTTTTGTTCTATGGTGATTCAATCTGAACTGAATTGATGGATCTGTGCAACCCAGTCCCAAATTAGGAATAGTGCTGAAAGACCGCACCAAAAAAATCTGCAATCTCAATTCTTTAATTTGGAGTGGTCCCTCCACATAGAGCTCCATGAACAAACTTCTACTTCTGACCCATAACAGATTGCCGTCTTCACATAGATGATAGGAGCAGGAGGAGGCCTTTTGGCCCTTCGAGCCTGCTCCGCCATTCATCACGATCATGGCTGGTCATCCTACTCAATAGCCGAATCCTGCTTTCTCCCCAAAGCCTTTGATCCCATTCGCCCAAAGTGCTATATCCAGCCGGTTCTTGAATATATTCAAAGTTTTAGCATCAACTACTTCCACAGGCTCACCCCTCTTTGTGTGAAGAAGTGTCTCCTTTTCTGTCTGAAATGGTTTACCCTGAATCCTCAGGCTATGGTCCCTGGTTCTGGATACACCTATCATTGGTAACATCTTCCCTGCACCTACCCTGTCTAGGCCTGTTAGAATTTTTTTATTTTTAAAAATTGTTTATTCAGAATTTTTCAACAAAAATTTTCAACCATTCAAACCCCCCCCCCCCCCCCCCCCCGCGGTAACAAAAAAAAAAGAAAAGTAACAGAACAAAACACAAACATATCAATCCAACATAATACAGAACTTGTACAATGGGTTCCTCCCGCACATATTGACTTTCCCATATGTTTATGTTTTTCCTTTTACAAGTGTCCCTAGGAAAAACCCGTTCCCCGCCCACCCATATACCCACCCCCCCCTCTCTCTGGGTTGCTGCTGCTGACCGACCTCTATCTAACGCCGCTCCGCGAGATAGTCTAGGAACGGTTGCCACCGCCTGAAGAACCCCTGCGCAGACCCTCTCAAGGCAAACTTTATCCTCTCCAGCTTGATGAACCCTGCCATGTCATTTATCCAGGCTTCCACACTGGGGGGGCTTCGCGTCTTTCCACAATAGCAAGATCCTCCGCCGGGCTACCAGGGACGCAAAGGCCAGGATACCGGCCTCTTTCGCCTCCTGCACTCCCGGCTCGTCCGTCACCCCAAATAGTGCTAGCCCCCAACTTGGCTTGACCTGGACTTTCACCACCTTAGACATAGTCCTCGCAACACCCCTCCAGAACCCATCCAGTGCCGCCGGGCACGACCAGAACATATGGGTGTGATTCGCCGGGCTTCCTGAGCACCTCCCACATCTGTCCTCCACCCCAAAGAACCTACTCAGCCTCACCCCTGTCATATGTGAATAACCTTAAACTGTATCAGGCTAAGCCTGGCACACGAAGAGGAGTTAACCTTACTTAGGGCATCAGCCCACAGACCCTCTTCAATCTCCTCCCCCCAGCTCCTCCCATTTGCCCTTCAGCTCCTCTACCAAAGCCCCCTCCTCTTCTTTCATCTCCTGATATATCGCCGACACCTTGCCCTCTCCGACCCATACTCCAGAAATCACCCTGTCCTGAATCCCCTGTGCCGGGAGCAACGGGAATTCCCTCACATGTCGCCTCACAAACGCCCTCACTTGCATGTACCTGAAAGCGTTTCCCGGGGGTAGCCCAAACTTCTCCTCTAGCGCCCCTAGGCTCGCAAACGTCCCATCGATGAACAGGTCCCCCATTCTTCTAATCCCTGCCCGATACCAGCTCTGAAACCCCCGTCTATCCTTCCTGGGACAAACCGATGGTTACCTCTGATCGGGGACTACACCGAGGCTCCCATCGCACCCCTGTGCCGTCTCCACTGTCCCCAGATCTTTAGCGTTGCCACCACCACCGGACTTGTGGTGTACCTTGTCGGCGAGAGCGGCAGCGGTGCCGTCACCAACGCCCCCAGGCTCGTACCTTTGCACGACGCCATCTCCAACCTTTTCCATGCCGCCCCCTTTCCCTCCTTCACCCACTTACGAATCATCGCCACGTTGGCTGCCCAATAGTAGCCACCCAGATTTGGCAACGCCAGCCCTCCTCTGTCCCAACTAAGCTCCAGAAACCCCCTCCTTACCCTCGGGGTCTTGTTTGCCCACACAAAACCCATGGTGCTCCTGCCTACCCTCTTAAAAAAGGCCTTGGTGATCATAATAGGAAGGCACTGGAACACAAAGAAACCTCGGGAGGACCATCATTTTAATCGACTGTACCCTGCCCGCTAGCGAGAGTGGCAACATATCCCATCGTTTGAAGTCCTTCATCTGCTCCACCAGCCGCATCAAATTAAGTTTATGCAGGGCCCCCCAACTCCTAGCTCCTTGGATCCCCAAGTACCAAAAGCTCCTTTCCGCCCTCCTCAATGGTAGGTCGTCTATCCCTCTTCCCTGGTCCCCTGGATGCACCACGAAGAGCTCACTTTTCCCTACATTGAGCTTATAGCCCGAGAAGTCCCCAAACTCCCTGAGGATCTGCATGACCTCCGCCATCCCCTCCACTGGATCCACCACATACAGCAACAGGTCGTCTGCGTACAGCGACACTCGATGCTCCTCTCCCCCTCGGACCACCCCTCTCCATTTCCTGAACTCTCTTAATGCCATGCCCAAAGGTTCAATTGCTAATGCAAACAACAGGGGGCACCCCTACCACGTCCCTCGATACAGCCGAAAATACTCCGACCTCCACCGATTCGTAACCACACTCTCCATCGGGGCTCTATATAGGAGCTTAACCCAACTGATAAACCCCTCCCCAAACCCAAACCTCCGCAACACTTCCCAGAGATACTCCCACTCCACTCGGTCAAAGGCCTTCTCTGCGTCCATAGCTGCCACTATCTCAGCCTCTCCCTCCACCGATGGCATCATAATCAAGTTTAGGAGCCTCCGCACATTGGTGTTTAGCTGCCTGCCCTTTACAAATCCCGTCTGGTCCTCGTGAATCACCCCCGGGACACTGTCCTCAATCCTCGTAGCCAGCACTTTTGTCAGCAACTTAGCATCCATATTAAGGAGTGAAATCGGCCTATACGACCCACATTGCAGTGGGTCCTTATCCCGCTTCAGAATCAAAGAGATCACCCCCCCCCGGACATTGTCAGGGGCAGGGTCCCCCCCCCCTCCCTTGCCTCATTGAAAGTCCTCACCAGCAACGGGGCTAACAGGTCCGCGTACTTCCTGTAAAACTCAACCGGGAACTCATCTGGTCCCGGGGCCTTCCCCGCCTGCATGCTCCTCAGTCCTTTAATCAGCTCCTCCAACCCAATTGGTGCCTCCAAACCAGCCACTTCCTGCTCCTCCACCCTCTAGAACCTCCGTTGGTCCAGAAATCGTCGCATCCCCTCTTCCACCACTGGGGGCTGAGATCTGTACACCTCCTCATAGAAGGCCTTAAATGCCTCATTTACTTTCACCGCACTCCGCACCTTAGTTCCCCTGCCATCCTTGATTCCACCTATCTCCCTCGCTGCCATCCTCTTACGGAGCTGATGTGCCCGCATCCGGCTCGCCTTCTCCCCATACTCGTACGTCGCCCCCTGTGCTTTCCTCCACTGTGCCTCTGCCTTCCCTGTGGTCAACAGGTCGAATTCCGTCTGGAGACTTCGCCTCTCCCTGAGTAGTACCTCTTCAGGGGCCTCTGCATATCTCCTGTCCACCCGTAAAATCTCCCCCACTAACCTCCCCCTTTCCCTGCCCTCTCTCTTCTCCCTGTGAGCCCTGATGGAGATTAACTCTCCCCTGACCACCGCCTTCAGCGCCTCCCTTACTACCCCCACCTGCACCTCCCCGTTGTCGTTGGCCTCCAAATACCTTTCAGTACACCTCATCTGTCAGTAATCCCACATCCAAACGCCACAGCGGGCATTGGTCCCTCTCTCCCAACTCCAGTTCCACCCAGTGCGGGGCGTGGTCTGAGATGGCTATGGCCGAATACTCCATTCCCTCCACCTTCGGGATCAACGCCTTGCTCAGAACAAAAAAATCTATCCGGGAGTAGGATTTGTGTACGTGGGAGAAAAAAGAAAATTCCCTGGCCAGGGGCCTGGCAAATCTCCACTGATTCACTCCCCCCATCTGGTCCATAAACCCCCTAAGCACCTTGGCCGCAGCCGGCCACCTCCCCATCCTAGATCTGGAACGATCTAATGCTGGGTCCAACACCGTGTTAAAATCCCCCCCCCCCCATTATCAATCTTCCTACCTCCAGGTCCGGAATGCGCCCCAACCTACGCTTCATAAATCCATCATCGTCCCAGTTCGGGGCGTATACGTTTACCAATACCACCCACGTCCCCTGCAGCCTACCGCTCACCATCACGTATCGACCTCCATTGTCCACTACTATATTCTTGGCCTCAAATGACACCTGCTTCCCCACCAGTATTGCCACCCCTCTATTCTTCGCATCCAGCCCCGAATGGAATACCTGTCCTACCCATCCCTTTCTTAACCTGACCTGGTCTGCCACCTTCAAATGTGTCTTCTGAAACATGACCACGTCTGCCTTCAGTCCCTTTAAGTGCGCGAACACTCGGGCCCTCTTTTTAAAAAAATATATATTTTATTCAAGTTTTTTGGCCAAACATAACAATACGTAGTGTTTCTTTTACACAACAATAAAGCAATATAAATAACCGTGGCCAGTTTTAAACAAATAAATAAGTAATATATAAACAAAAAACAAAACTAAATGGCAACTGCCTTGTCCAAAATAAATACTCTCCAAAAATACAATCCAACAATCCAATATACAATTACATATACCAAATACCTATACATATACAATAACATCCCTGAGAGTCCGTCCGATTCTCTCTCCCCCCCCCCCCCCCCCCCCCCCCCCCCCCCGGGTTGCTGCTGTTGTCTACTTCTTTTCCATTCCCTCTATCTTTCTGTGAGGTAGTCGACGAACGGTTGCCACCACCTGGTGAACCCTTGAGCCGATCCCCTTAGGACAAACTTAATCCGTTCCAGCTTTATAAACCCTGCCATGTCATTTATCCAGGTTTCCACCCCCGGGGACTTGGCTTCTTTCCACATTAACAATATCCTGCGCCGGGCTACTAGGGACGCAAAGGCCAAAACATCGGCCTCTCTCGCCTCCTGCACTCCTGGCTCTTGTGCAACTCCAAATATAGCCAACCCCCAGCTTGGTTCGACCCGGACCCCCACTACTTTTGAAAGCACCTTTGTCACCCCCATCCAAAACCCCTGTAGTGCCGGGCATGACCAAAACATATGCGTATGATTCGCTGGGCTTCTCGAGCACCTCGCACACCTATCCTCCACCCCAAAAAATTTACTGAGCCGTGCTCCAGTCATATGCACCCTGTGTAATACCTTAAACTGAATCAGGCTTAGCCTGGCACACGAGGACGACTAGTTTACCCTGCTTAGGGCATCTGCCCACAGCCCCTCCTCGATCTCCTCCCCCAGCTCTTCTTCCCATTTCCCTTTTAGTTCATCTACCATAGTCTCCCCTTTGTCCCTCATTTCCCTATATATATCTGACACCTTACCATCCCCCACCCATGTCTTTGAAATCACTCTGTCCTGCACCTCTTGTGTCGGGAGCTGCGGGAATTCCCTCACCTGTTGCCTCGCAAAAGCCCTCAGTTGCATATACCTGAATGCATTCCCTTGGGGCAACCCATATTTCTCGGTCAGCACTCCCAGACTTGCGAACTTCCCATCCACAAACCGATCTTTCAGTTGCGTTATTCCTGCTCTTTGCCACATTCCATATCCCCCATCCATTCCCCCCGGGGCAAACCTATGGTTGTTTCTTATCGGGGACCCCCCCCAAGGCTCCAGTCTTTCCCCTATGCCGTCTCCACTGTCCCCAAATCTTCAGTGTAGCCACCACCACCGGGCTTGTGGTGTAGTTCCTCGGTGAGAACGGCAATGGGGCTGTCACCATAGCCTGTAGGCTAGTCCCCCTACAGGACTCCCTCTCTAATCTCTTCCACGCCGCTCCCTCCTCCTCTCCCATCCACTTACTCACCATTGAAATATTAGCGGCCCAATAATACTCATTAAGGCTCGGTAGTGCCAGCCCCCCCTATCCCTGCTACGCTGTAAGAATCCGTTCCTCACTCTCGGGGTCTTCCCGGCCCACACAAAACCCATGATGCTCTTTTCGATCCTTTTAAAAAAAGCCTTTGTGATCACCACTGGGAGGCACTGAAACACACAGAGGAATCTCGGGAGGACCACCATCTTAACCGCCTGCACCCTCCCTGCCAGTGACAGGGATACCATATCCCATCTCTTGAAATCCTCCTTCATTTGTTCCACCAACCGCGTTAAATTTAACCGATGCAATGTGCCCCAATTCTTGGCTATCTGGATCCCCAGGTAACGAAAGTCCCTTGTTACCTTCCTCAACGGTAGGTCCTCTATTTCTCTACTCTGCTCCCCTGGATGCACCACAAACAACTCACTTTTCCCCATGTTCAATTTATACCCTGAAAAATCCCCAAACTCCCCAAGTATCCGCATTATTTCTGGCATCCCCTCCGCCGGGTCTGCCACGTATAGTAGCAAATCGTCCGCATACAAAGATACCCGGTGTTCTTCTCCTCCTCTAAGTACTCCCCTCCACTTCTTGGAACCCCTCAACGCTATCGCCCTGGCTCAATCGCCAGTGCAAACAATAATGGGGACAGAGGGCATCCCTGCCTTGTCCCTCTATGGAGCCGAAAATATGCAGATCCCCGTCCATTCGTGACCACGCTCGCCATCGGGGCCCTATACAACAGCTGCACCCATATAACATACCCCTCTCCAAAACCAAATCTCCTCAACACCTCCCACAAATAATCCCACTCCACTCTATCAAATGCTTTCTCGGCATCCATCGCCACTACTATCTCCGTTTCCCCCTCTGGTGGGGCCATCGTCATTACCCCTAACAGCCTCCGTATATTCGTGTTCAGCTGTCTCCCCTTCACAAACTCCGTTTGGTCCTCGTGGACCACCCCCGGGACACATTCCTCTATTCTCATTGCCATTACCTTGGCCAGGATCTTGGCATCTACATTTAGGAGGGAAATAGGTCTCTCGGACCCGCATTGTAGCGGGTCCTTTTCCTTCTTTAAGAGAAGCGATATCGTTGCTTCAGACATAGTTGGGGGCAGTTGTCCCCTTTCCTTTGCCTCATTCAAGGTCCTCGTCAATACCGGGGCGAGCAAGTCCACATATTTTCTATAGAATTCGACTGGGAATCCATCCGGTCCCGGGGCCTTTCCCGCCTGCAAGCTCCTAATTCCTTTCACCACTTCTTCTACCTCGATCTGTGCTCCCAGTCCCACCCTTTCCTGCTCTTCCACCTTGGGAAATTCCAGCCGATCCAAGAAGCCCATCATTCTCTCCCTCCCATCCGGGGGTTGAGCTTCATATAATTTTTTTATAAAATGTCTTGAACACTCCATTCGCTCCCCGCTCCATCTCTCCTTCCTCATCCCTCACTCCCCCTATTTCCCTCGCTGCTCCCCTTTTCCTCAATTGGTGTGCCAGCAACCTGCTCGCCTTCTCCCCATATTCGTACTGTACACCCTGTGCCTTCCTCCACTGTGCCTCTGCAGTGCCCGTAGTCAGCAAGTCAAATTCTACATGTAGCCTTTGCCTTTCCCTGTACAGTCCCTCCTCCGGTGCTTCCGCATATTGTCTGTCCACCCTCAAAAGTTCTTGCAGCAACCGCTCCCGTTCCTTACTCTCCTGCTTCCCTTTATGTGCCCTTATTGATATCAGCTCCCCTCTAACCACCGCCTTCAGCGCCTCCCAGACCACTCCCACCTGGACCTCCCCATTATCATTGAGTTCCAAGTATTTTTCAATGCACCCCCTCACCCTTAGACACACCCCCTCATCTGCCATTAGTCCCATGTCCATTCTCCAGGGTGGGTGCCCTCCTGTTTCCTCCCCTATCTCCAAGTCTACCCAGTGTGGAGCGTGATCCGAAATGGCTATAGCCGTATACTCCGTTCCCCTCACCTTCGGGATCAACGCCCTTCCCAGCACAAAAAAGTCTATTCGCGAGTAGACTTTATGGACATAGGAGAAAAACGAGAACTCCTTACTCCTAGGTCTGCTAAATCTCCACGGGTCTACACCTCCCATCTGCTCCATAAAATCTTTTAGTACCTTGACTGCTGCCGGCCTCCTTCCAGTCCTGGACTTCGACCTATCCAGCCCTGGTTCCAACCCCGTATTAAAATCTCCCCCCATTATCAGCTTTCCCATCTCTAGGTCCGGAGTGCGTCCTAGCATCCGCCTCATAAAATTGGCATCATCCCAGTTCGGGGCATATACGTTTACCAAAACCACCGTCTCCCCCTGTAGTTTGCCACTCACCATCACGTATCTGCCCCCGTTATCCGCCACTATAGTCTTTGCCTCGAACATTACCCGCTTCCCCACTAATATAGCCACCCCCCTGTTTTTCGCATCTAGCCCCGAATGGAACACCTGCCCCACCCATCCTTTGCGTAGCCTAACTTGGTCTATCAGTTTCAGGTGCGTTTCCTGTAACATAACCACATCTGCCTTAAGTTTCTTAAGGTGTGCGAGTACCCGTGCCCTCTTTATCGGCCCGTTCAGCCCTCTCACGTTCCACGTGATCAGCCGAGTTGGGGGGGCTTCCTACCACCACCCCCCCCCCCCCCCCCTGTCGATTAGCCATTCCCTTTTTCCAGCTCCTCACCCGGTTCCCACGCAGCTGTATCTCCCCCAGGTGGTGCCCCCCCGCCCATCCCCTCCCATACCAGCTCCCCCCTCTCCCCAGCAGCAGCAACCCAGAAATTCCCCCCTCCCACCCCCCCCGCTAGATCCCCCGCTAGTGTAATTACTCCCCCCCGTTGCTCCCAGAAGTCAGCAAACTCTGGCCGACCTCGGCTTCCCATCGTGACCTCGGCTCGCACCGTGCGCTTCCTGCTTCTCTATTCCCGCCATGATTATCATAGCGCGGGAACCAAGCCCGCGCTTCTCCCTTGGCCCCGCCCCCAATGGCCAACGCCCCATCTCCTCCACCTCCCCATCTCCCCCCATCACCACCTGTGGAAGAGAGAAAAGTTACCACATCGCAGGATTAGTACATAAAACTCCTCTTTCCCCCCTTTTTAACCCCCCTCTTCACCCCCCACATTCGCCCCACCACTTTGTTCAAACGTTCTTTTTAATAACCCGCTCATTCCAGTTTTTCTTCCACAATAGAAGTCCACGCTTCATCCGCCGTCTCAAAGTAGTGGTGCCTCCCTCGATATGTGACCCACAGTCTTGCTGGTTGCAGCATTCCAAATTTTATCATCTTTTTATGAAGCACCGCCTTGGCACGATTAAAGCTCGCCCTCCTTCTCGCCACCTCCGCACTCCAGTCTTGATAAACGCGGATCACCGCGTTCTCCCATTTACTGCTCCGAGTTTTCTTCGCCCATCTAAGGACCATTTCTCTATCCTTAAAACGGAGGAATCTCACCACTATGGCTCTGGGAATTTCTCCTGCTCTCGGTCCTCGCGCCATCACTCGGTATGCTCCCTCCACCTCCAACGGACCCGCCGGGGCCTCCGCTCCCATTAACGAGTGCAGCATCGTGCTCACATATGCCCCGACGTCCGCTCCCTCCGCACCTTCAGGAAGACCAAGAATCCTCAGGTTGTTCCTCCTTGCGTTGTTCTCCAGTGCCTCCAACCTTTCCACACATCGTTTCTGATGTGCCTCATGCGTCTCCGTCTTCACCACCAGGCCCTGTATGTCGTCCTCATTCTCGGCTGCCTTTGCCTTCACGACCCGAAGCTCCCGCTCCTGGGTCTTTTGTTCCTCCTTTAGCCCTTCAATCGCCTGTAGTATCGGGGCCAACAGCTCTTTCTTCATTTCCTTTTTGAGCTCTTCCACACAGCATTTCAAGAACTCTTGTTGTTCAGGGCCCCATGTTAAACTGCCACCTTCCGACGCCATCTTGGTTTTTGCTTGCCTTCCTTGCCGCTGTTCTAAAGGATCCACTGCAATCTGGCCACTTTCTCCTTTTTTCATCCGTATCCAGGGGGGATTCCCTTCTGGTTTACCGCACAGTGTTTTTAGCCGTCAAAATTGCCGTTGGGGCTCCTATCAAGAGCCCAAAAGTCCGTTTCACCGGGAGCTGCCGAAACGTGCGACTCAGCTGGTCATCGCCGCACCCGGAAGTCACATCCCCTCACCCTTAAACACACCCCCTCATCTGCCAATAATCCCATGTCCATTCTCCATGGTGGAAGCTGTTGTTTTTCTTCCCCTATCTCCAGGTCCACCCAGTGTGGAGCATGATCCGAGATGGCTATAGCCGTGTACTCCGACCCCGTCACCTTTGGGATCAGTGCCCTTCCCAGAACAAAAAATTCTATTCGTGAAAATACTTTGTGTACATAGCAGAAAAACGAAAACTCCTTACTCCTAGGTCTACTAAATCTCCAGGGATCTACTCCTCCCATCTGCTCCATAAAATCCTTAAGCACCCTAGCTGCAGCCGGCCTCCTTCCGGTCCTGGACCTCGATCTGTCCAGCCCTGGGTCCAGCACCGTATTAAAGTCTCCACCCATTACCAACTTCCCCACTTCTAGGTCCGGGATTCGTCCTAACATATGCCTCATAAAATTGGCATCATCCCAGTTCGAGGCATACACGTTCACTAATACCACCGCCTTCCCTTGCAGTTTGCCACTCACCATCACGTATCTGCCCCCACTATCCGCCACTATAGTCTTTGCCTCAAACATTACCCGCTTCCCCACTAGTATGGCCACCCCCCTGTTTTTTGCATCTAGCCCCGAATGAAACGCCTGCCCCACCCATCCTTTGCGAAGTCTAACCTGGTCTATCAGCTTCAGATGCGTCTCCTGAAGCATAACTACATCTGCCTTAAGTTTCTTTAGGTGTGCGAGTACCCGTGCCCTCTTAATCGACCCGTTCAGCCCTCTCACATTCCACGTGATCAAC